>NW_009646943.1:156325-203267 GCF_000708025.1 Charadrius vociferus
GCCGTGACTTGGGTTTTTTTTTTTTTTTTTTTTTTTTTTTTTTTTTGGTCCTAATCATTAGGCTTAGTCATTTTACTTGTTTGTTCTGTCACTTGTGTTCCATATCAGCTGGTTTGTTTTTCACTCAGCCTCTGTTCATCATACTCGTAGGTGTTTCAGTTTCAGATGTAGGTTACTGTGAATGCATTCCTCAGAATTGAGGGTTGGCTGTGAAAAGGGCTGTCCTGCTCTGGCCCCCTGTTTTCCCCACTGCGCATTCTGACCCCACCTTGTGCAGTCAGCCACAGGGGGAGTTGGAAAACTACTTTTTAAAAAGAATACAACCATGTTTGTTTATTTTGGTGGTTTAGTTTCGCATTTAATCAGTGAGCTGGGCCAACTCATCATGCAGCTGCATGTTTACTAGATCCAACAGGAATGGTTGTTGGCAAGGAAGAGCAGAACTGCCCCTCTTGTAGCAGCCGGCCCTTTAGACGCCTTCAGGACAGGCGGATGCAGCCCCCATGTCTGGTGGGCAGAGACAGAGGACCTGCCTTAGAAGGGCCGCCTCTGTGAGGAAGCCAGGCTTTGGCTAGCTTAGACCTACAATCTTCCTGGGAATCCTACCCGCTTTGGCTTATACCAGAAGTACCCTCTGACTTTGGTGGAAACATTTATTGAACTTGTTTGCTTGATTAAAATGCTATTTACTTCATTTCATGAATTTTGCATGATGCGTATCCTGACCTATTGCTCCCCTCTTCGGACTCTTGTTTAATTTTATAAAAGAACAGCTTTGTTTACTCTGAATTGCTATCTCCCCAGATACCTTAAATCTGGTAAATATTTTCTCTCTAATCTAAGTAGGACAACACCCAATGTCTGTCAGCAGAGAACCTAAGATCTCGTCTCTTTAAAGTGAAAGGCAAAGCAGGCTTTGGCTTTACGTAGGACAGGCTGAGTTTGGGTTAAGCCATGTTGTCATTCTGGTTATTAACGGTATTCTGGCTCCATCAGAAAGGTTGCTTATGCAGAGAAAAGTTATATTGATAGCCTTTTGTGGCCAGGATGAATCTTCAGACCTAAACTGAGGAGCCTCACGTGGGCAGAGGTTCAAATCCTGGGTTTGGTTTGAGCTCATCTTTGTTGCATCATATCTCTTACTCGCATTAATACATCAAATAATGCAGAATTAGTGAGGACACTTCTCTTAATCTTAGTACGAGTGTTTGTTTGCCTGTCATCGCAGCTGAAGTTTACATTAATTCAGTGCCAAAAAAAAATTATGTCAGCAATCTGATGCTTATCTTTTGTGTAAATTGTACCCTGGTGATTTTGTTTTGAAGCTGTGTTTTTCAGTGATCTAATAGCCACACTTAATCTGGAGAGAACACTTAATTAGGCCCCAAACGAAGCCCCTTGGTGTTTGGGGGGCTCTTGTGGTGATTGCAATGAGATTTGGGTCTGGCCTGAAGAGCAAGTTCTGGAGATACTGCCTTGGCAATTAAACCAGCTTTGAAGTCCAAAAAAGCAATCTAGAAGGACCGTGACCTAGTGGCTTCAAAACCTGTTAGGCACTGAAATTAATTTGGCACCGATGCTTTGGAGCCTGGAACCTGGATGTGGACTTGGACAGTGTACTCCAGCCTGGGCAAGCGGGTGCCTGTCTCCCTGCTCAGTGCCCCTGGTGGCCCTGTCCGCCCTGCTTGTTGAAGCTGGGCCAGCGTGTACAGCGTCAGGTGGTTCCTGTGGCCAGAAGAGTGCCCAAACCTTGACCAAGGCTTGTGAGGGGCTGGAGGAGGCAGAGAAGGGGGGGTAAGGGCAGGTTCTCTTCATAAAATTCAGGCATCTGTTTGGCTGTGTGTGTGAGGAAAGCACCTGCCATACAGAGAGGAGGGTCCGTCAGAACAAGCTTTAAAAGTAACGTGAGCAACTGGTGCTGTGGTGGTTAGCAGTGAACTGGTGCTCAAACAAGTTGTGTTTCCTGTTTCTGAGAGATTCATCAAAGGTTGTTTAGTACTGGCCTTCTAGGTGACAACAAAACATTCTCAAAAACAGTTTCATTTTGCAGTAGAGGAAAATTCAAAACCTTTTAGTTCTGGGTTGGGTTTTTGTTTGTTTTTTTTTTCCAATTTTACAAAATGGAATTGTTGGCCTCTAGATTGGGAACTCTCTGTCAGTCTCCTGATCGGATTCTCTGTCTGCTCAGCAGTGACCAGGGTAGCTAAAAAGTTTTCTCCATGAGACCTTGATTAAACACAGACCATCTCCCTGAATCATCCTGGCTGTCATTCAGTTCAGTGGTACGTGTACTTGCAGATCTAGTTTCACCAATGTGTGAAATCATAGGTCAAAAATCTCTTGTGAAGAGTGTGGATTTAAACTCAACAGGATAAAAAACCCCATACATTCATGGTGTAGCTATTGTTCACTTTGTTGTTTAAGCAACTCTGTCCTGAGGGGAAAAATGGAATGCTGAGTTCATGCAGCCAACTTCTGCCCTCAGGACTTCTGTCTCCTCAGAAGGGAGCGGAGCCCCACCACCGTGCCCCATAGCTGTAGCAGCATTTGGCCAGTAATAATCGGGATGTTAGCTACTCCCATAAAACTGAGACAGTTCTAATTTCTGCTGGTTTCTCCCAATGTCTGCGCAAGGTTCTTTAAAAACACCTCTTTTATGCAGTGCCTGGTTACCACTCATCTGCCTGGGCTGCTGCGAACTACTCCAGCCAGAACAGCTCTACAAGAGGCACTGCTGGGGCTCTTAAAGGTGGTTGTGGGGCCCTGGTCTGGGTGGATTTAAAGCAAAAAATAATAAATAGTTGTACCTTACAAAGACGAGATTCTCCTGGACTTTTATTTTAAAATGTGTTTAGGCAGCTTTCTGAGCTCAGTGCATGCACCCTGCAGAGGCATACTCCCAATCTGTTTTGGATTTGAATTAATTAAGATCAATTACCATTTCCTGTTCTCAAATCATTCATTTAATCTCTTTTCATATGCGAGATGTATGGCAGTCACCTGTTTCCCTTCTTAATCTCAACCATAGTCTTCTAGCCTTCATTTATACAACTTACAGATTTCCTTCCTCTCACCCCGATGCTGCAGCTGGTTATAGAGTGACAGCACAGAGCTGAACTGCTCAACGTGGAATCCTCTTCCTGTGGGAACTCCATAGTTTAAAGTTTTTTGTTTACATCATGAAACAGGGTAATAATTATATGTAAAATAACAATTAAGTAATTAATGTGAAATAACTAATAAAAACTGCTTCATCTAAAACAAAGCAGTGTGTGTGTGCGTGCGCATATAAATATATTTAAAAAAAAAAAAAGAAATATTCCATCTTGACTCTTGCAGGTCAACAAGATTCCCTTAAAATAGTTTTAATGGTAATGAAACTGTATTTTTCCATGCAAAACTGTCTGGGTTTTCCTCTTTTTTCATATATACAAGAGGAGCTATTTTTCATTAGCTGTCTGGATATTATATATGTATACATGTGTTTTCTCTGTGGTTGTGGCAGAGGCTGAGGAGTCCTGGATGCCATTCAGTGCTCTTTTTCAGTGTTGCCTTGAGTTGGTTTCCAAGGGCCATCTTTTTAAAGCAAGACATGTTCAGCCATGTTAGGGAACTGCGCTGCACAGGCAGATGCTCTTGCCTAAAATACCTTCTTCTTGGCTGTCCTGTTGAAAAATGCATCCAGATGTTTCCAGTTCTCTTTGGTATCAGGGCTACAGAGGGACTGCTGACAGTTCTATTTTTGTGGCTTCCTGGCATTACTGCAGAAGGAGAAAAAAATGGATTAAAACCTGACACAGAATATATAAAGAAAGTCTTAAGTTTTAAGTTAGATTATAAAGGAACCTTCAGTGATTGTCTTGATTTTTTCCTAATCTGCTTAGAGCAAAGGACTTATCTTATGTTGAATTCTTTCCATGTTCTCATCAAAAGCCAAGTTCTTCTTACAGATATTTCAGTCTCTTAAGTTTTCTTTTCTTGTGTCCTGACTTCAACTCTTGCTTTGCTGTTTTCCATCTGAGAATGATCTGCAGTCCAACATAATGGATTTATTCTTTTGTGTTTACTGCCCCAATACATACCATATTGTACATCCTTGTCCAAGTGAGTGAATTTATCTACAGTTCACAGGAACAGTGTTGTCAGTTCAATAATTGGATGAATTGGTTACTTGCCTAATGCAGCATTAGGAAGAAACACTATCTCTATCAACTTTTACAGCACAGAGCACAGGGGATCCAGCATATTAAAATCCCAAGTTTTAAGCTTTATCATGGGATAGATTTATAATGTTCCCTTCCTAATTCAAATATAAATCTTGCATGAGAAAAATTGGCTCAGATTTATGAAAATTGTTCCTTTGGCCCTTGTAAATGATATTATTAATCTTCTGCATACTGGGGCAGGCTTGGATTAAGTTTGCATTTAAGGGTTGCAGGTGCAAGGCTATAATGCAAAGCCAGAGTCGGGGTGTCCCTGAGGGCCATGTCAGAAGAACGACTTTGGATCGTGTACTCGTGCCAGGGTTTGTTCCCCTTCTCCAAGGGGTGCCTGGAAAGCAGAGGCAGTTGTTCCTGTAGCACAACAGCTCCAGCACACACACCTGCACAGCTTTATTTTTCTTCAGGGAAGTAGGCAAGAGCAATTAGTTCTTCTTCGTGACGTACTCTCGGTTTGGTGGTCTGTGCCTGGGCTGCGTGTGCAGATGCGCTGGAGGCCGTTTGGCCTCCTCCAGTCTGGAGTCCTGGGAAGAAGCAGCTGCTGAGCTGAAGGAGACCTCAGCTAGATTGCACAAGTTCTCTTTCTGTAGGGTTCAGCTCAGGGCCTGCACAAAGGGAGACATATATCATCTTTGTCTGGGCAGAGAAGGTGGAGGGAGAAGGGAAAGTTGCAGTGGGACATGGCATGGTTTCTCACAACTGCATGCAGGAAGACGTGGCTGTTCCAGGCAAAGCTTCTGCCCTAGTTCAGTTAGAACTAGACCTCCTCATCAGGGGAACATATAAAGCAGCTTGTGGGATCACAGTGAGCTCTGCTTTTACTGCTGTGACAACAGCTCAGCTAAGGACTGACTGTCATGGTGGTTTTCTTTGTCTCGGGAGAAGACTGCTTAGGCTGAATAAGTAACATTTTTGTACAATTGTCACATTCTGACTGATAGCGGTGAAGTATTCAGCACTCCCGCCGATTACAAGGGTTTTAAACCTTACGTGCAACTGTTACCTCTAGGAGAGCCCAGCAAACAGTATCTTACCTGAGTGCTACAGCAATCGCCAGAGGGATTGTGGAGGTGCTCTCTGCAGACTCCCATCCTCCTGTCCTCTTCTTCTCCACTTGCTCAGAATATAGTCAGGAGGATGCAGAGGCAACAGTGGACCAGTGACTGTTTGGGATCTCAATACAATGCTGTGGTAATAAGAGCAATCTTGCCCTTAATGATTAATGAAATATATTCTCACCTTAGATTGTTGAGACATTGTTGAGTCTGAGGTGCATGGTTCATTTGTGGTATCAGCCTGAATAAAACTGGTCACAGAAGCAGAATAACGTTTTGAGAAGAACCATACAGAACAGAGTTGAATGGTGTAAAACCTACAGGTTTAAACTTGACTTTGTGGGTTACTTTGGTCTGCTTAGCTTACTGAAGAGAAATAGAAGAGAAGGTTAGATCCTAATCTTTTAAGATCCAGATGAAGAAAAGAGATACTACTGATAATTAACACTCAAAGACATAGCAAAGACATCAAAACTGGGGAAAAAAATTGAACTGGAAATAGAGTTAAAATATTAACAGTGAAGGTGATTAGCTATCAAATGCTTTCTGAAATATAACCCAGGTGTCTTCCTGCTTAAGTTGCTGAGTGTAGTGCAGGAGTAACTGGTTAAAATCCAGCGGCATCAGTAACTGAGGAGGATGGGACAAGGGCACATAATGGGCCTTCTGGTCTTTAAAAGTAAGATTCTGCTTTAGAAAACTGCAGGTGAATGAGAGGAGTTTGCAGGGTAGGGCCACGCTGTTCAGACCAGTGGTCTGTTCAGTTCAGTCTCCGATTTCTGGGATCAGCGAGAGGAACACGTAAAGCTTCCCCCCGTGGGTGGTTGTGCCATCATTGCCTGGCGCAGGAAGGTGCTTCCTGTGCCCAGGCAGTTAGTGGTTTGTTTGCATCATGGAGCATGACACTTTTCCCAGCAACATTTTACCGTCTATTTCTGTTACCAGATTAATTATGTAACTACTTAAACAACGCCACTGGGCTCTTTGCCCCAGGAGAGTTGTGCAACGGTCCATCATAAAATCCCCATCATCTAAACTAGGTTAATGATGCATGGTCATTTTTTTCAGCTTTAAATAGGTAATTACACTTTTTCTTCATTTATTTGCTGCACTTGGAGAGCTTTGCATCTCTTGATTATGTTTCTGTCGAACTGTTTGTAAGATGTCTCTCACAAGAATGCCCTTCTGGTTGTGTCCCTCAAAAGCTTTCTCATAACTTCTCTTTTTCTGTTGTGCTATTTCAGCATCTCCTTTGTGATCCACTGCTTTCAGGGTGAAATCCCTTTCTCTTTCTAGGCACAAAAGAAACGAAAGCCTCACCTTTTCTTCATTTCCTTGGAAGACAGAAGGACTGGAATAATCTCTGTGTGCAAATTCCCAGAGCTTTCATACTTTTCCTCAAGTTGCGGTTACAAGCAGAGAAGGAAGGTATATGTACACATGTACACGTACAGTAGTTACTGCAGACATCACCGTTGTGGGGTTCTCCTGAAACAGGCACAGATAGGAGCCTTTTATCATGCACCAGGTAGGTGTGTGTTGGCATGAAATGTTTTGTTTCCTTTTTTTCCCCCTCTTCCTCCAGACAACCTAGGTTTAGAATGAATAGGAAAAAAAGCTTGTGTGCTGTCTTTCACATGCTTAGACCCACTTGAAGTGCCTCTCTGTCCTGTGTGGATGGTACAAATCAGACCTGGCTATATTTCCAAAAAAGCCAGGGCTTTTTTCTTTAAATTGTGTGGGCTTTACGTCTTTGGCAAGTGTATGGTCGTGTGTGGCACTATATGTGTAGGTGGGTGCATGTGCTGTCCTTGCTGCTACAGTAGCAAAGCACCTGGAGGCAAATTTCTCAAAACCATTTAAGCTGTTTTACTAGTGTTGACCGTTTTTGAGACGCAGTGGTCACGAGCCACCCCTCTTCACACGAAGAGCTGTGCTCAGACTGGTGCATAGCTCCCAGATGCTCTCCCCCAGAAACAAAACTACAAAACAGCTGGCCATTTAAGTTAAACCTTTTGCAGCATCTGCACCGTCAAAAGAGAGTCCATCTGACTTGCAGCAGAAGCAGCTTTTGCTGTACTGTGGTTTTATTAATCACCGGGAGACCTGCGGTGGTATTGCTACCACCATTCTTTGAAGGATTTATATGACTGGGATTGACTGCACCTCCTGGATCCGAAAGGCAGAAAGGCACATAGGTAGCATAAACGTGGTGTTTGGCTGAGGTGTGAACCGGCACGCTTGAGCTCGCTTTCTCCTCAGTGTCGTGACTCCACTGGGGCTACTGGAGCTGTAGACACTTACGTCATTCGAGAATCTGTCCCAAATGCTTAATAACAACCAATCATCCCTGTTTCCGGATGTTTTCTTTTACACCTCCCGCTTTGTGAGGACTTACTGCTACTAGAAATTTTGCCGTGATGTGTTTCTGGAATGCGGATCTGAGAATGCGTTTTATGCATTTATGGCTTGCAATAAAATTCATAATGTTTGAAAGCTCTGGTTTAGCCAGCTTTCCCAGTTTGAGATCAGCTATTTCACCTTTGTGTCTATTGCATAGTTTTAAGTGTGTTACCTGATCAACTCCTATGGAGCAGTGCTGTGACTAACTGCACTAAAATACATCAGCAGCCTAAAACTTTTTGCAAAATACATCATAAGGCAGCAAAGACCTGACATTTCTTTTCAGACCGCTTTCAGCTTTTAATATTTAATATTGCGATCATCCGTTTTCTATCATGTTCTTTTTATTTAATGAGTTGTTGAAAATATTTACTTTCTTCTCCAAACATCTCTGTCTTGTAATCATTCTGGAGGCATCTGGAACTGAAGTCTTTGATACTCTGTTTATCTGATTTTAGCTCATTCAAAATTTCTGTTGGAGAAATCTGGAAATCATTAAGATAATTTATGTTCTCCATCTAAAGCCATTAAAATAGTAGTGATTGTAATTCTCTAGGCTCTGTGTATGTGTGCGGTTGGTTTTTAAACTTTGTTTCCAGGATGTTCTAATAACCTTGGCTCTCCTTCTGCCTTAATGTGGAAGGACTATTGCTGCGTTACATTTTATTATCTTATTTTGGCTTGATACTGGGAAGAGAAAAATGAAAAAGCTTACTGAAATTGGTGGAAAGGACCAAGAGAGAGAGAATTTGAGACCGAGTGAGAAGATTTGGGTTCAGTTCCTTCTTCCGCTGCAAGTGATTTGATTTCTCTATCTCGGAGTTTTGTCTGAAAATTAGGGATAATTCTCCTTTTCCTCCTGTCCTTTGCTCAGTCTAATATCTCCAAAATGAAGGATGTCTTTGATGTATTGCCTAACAAAAACTGACCACAAAACTTAGAGGTAGGGTCAAGGAGTCCGAACTTTTTGTTGAGATGGATGGCATTGCTGGGAAGTCAGTACTTATTTGGAAATTGGTGGTGCACCTAACAAATGTCTCTATGGTTCAGGTTTATTTGGTAAATTTATTCCCAGAGAAATGCATGTCAGTACAACCTTTTAACAACTGTTAAATGATATACTGAGGATTTTTGGGTAGCTGACAACAGCAAAAGGTTCTGGCATGTGAGAGAATTTTAACCTTCGATAGAAATGTCAGCTTCTGTCAAGATCATTAAATACTTGTTTAATTGTCTACAAGATTTTTGTTCATTTACAGTTAATAAAATATGCAACAGAACCTGCTAAATTTCTCTCTGTCCCACATGGTTAAGACAAAACTTTTGCATGCGGCAAAAACTGTAGGCAACTTGGGAAATACAGATCTGAGAAAATAAATGAACTGCGACCCAAGCCATCTAATTTACTGCCAGGATTGCTCTTCTGAACTAAAACAAAAAAACCAAATATACTTATCTCTGTAGCTTAAGTAAGTGAATTAAAACTTTAAAAATTAATTGAGACCATCCATGTTGTGATTTCACGAACAAAGCAAAGTCCTGTAAGCAGAATGAGGGAGCACTGTATCCAGATTACCTGTCCCTCAGCAAATGCTGTCATTTTTTTGTAACGTGGCTGTGGTATAAGTCTAGGAACACAAGTGCAAATTTTGTCACTGAAACCATTACGTTTTTAAGCTTAAAAAAAGTGCAAACAGTGTTCTAGTCTCTAACTCTTGGAACTTTCTTTGAAAATGCTGTATTTAAGCTCAAACTGAATTGGAAACTCTAAGCTATGTGTCTATATACTTTGGCATTGGCTTACTGATACTACCTGGTCTACAAAAAAGATTTGTAAATACCGTACTCTCTTCTGTACAATAGACAGTGATGAATTGCTTTATATTTGTCTTCAGATAGAAAAAAATGTGTGAATGTTTGCATATTGATAAATGGGGAGAAAAAAAGATAAGGGTCACAGACTATCACAGGATACCTGGTCTCACTGTGAAAAACATGGTCTTTTTTTAATGATAGTGCAAAAGATGTGGAATTGCATTATTATGCTTATATCCTCAATATCCATTTGTAGCCCCTTCTTTCTAGGTAAGACACTCAACCCCATGATGGAAAGGCAACTGCTTGTGACAAGTGATTTACATTTGTTTACTTGCTCACATTAATGGTTCCAGCTAAACAATTCTGGGGAAAGAAATTACCACCATGAACTGAATTTTCTCTGATGCAGAAAAACTATTTTTTCCCCTTTATGTAGCTGGAAAGCAGGGCAGTTACTAACATTTTGGTTTCTTCACCGGGAGCAGCGAATAAATTCAATCTGGACATTTTGAGATAAAAGACTGTTTTGCCTGCAAAAACTGCCACTGAGGCTTAGATACCATTGTTGCAAAGCTTAGAGCAAACGACGCAGCTGTTTCAGCCTAGTTTAAACATGGAGAACAAGAGTAAAGCATATTAACTCCAGCTGTGTACTGATAACAGCTGGGAAGGAAATCACTGCAAGGGAACCTTAAAGTAAACTTTGAATTCTAGCAGGCTTAGCTAGGGTGAGTGCGCCTCTGAGGGAGGAGCAGCGGTGAAAATTTGAACCTTTGAAACATGGAGAATTTAATAAGAAATTTCTGTGCCTTGTTTTGTGCTGCTGTAAAGGCGCAGAGCAGGTTCTGGAGTCAGTGGCATCGCCTCTGAAGATTTTCGCAGCAGCTCTCCTACTGTACTTACACTCATGGGCAATTTTGAGTTCAGGGCAAGTATCATAGAATCATAGAATGGTTAGAGTTGGAAAGGACCTTAAAGATCATTCAGTTCCACCCCCCTGCCCTGGGCAGGGACACCTCCCACCAGCCCAGGTTGCTCCAAGCCCCGTCCAACCCAGCCTTGAACACCTCCAGGGATGGGGCAGCCACAGCTTCTCTGGGCAACCTGGGCGAGGGGCTCACCACCCTCACAGTAAAGACTTTCTTCCTAATATCTAATTTAAATCTCCCCTCTCTCAGTTTAAAACCATTACCCGTCTCCTTACCACTACACTCCCTGATAAGTACTGAGTGATGGATTCTGTGAAGAGTAATGGTGTCCCTTTTAAAGCAAGATATTGCGCCCCTGCCCTGTCTGGTTAGAGACTATGCTGTAATCTCTTCAGTAGCATTCTGTTTTCCAGAATAACATGTACCAGTATTCAGGCTACTTCTGAGGTTTTTATATTCGGGTCACTTGCGTTTGGTTAATTTTGGTCTATTGAGCACAAAGAGCAGTATAAAACTAGAGGAAATAATTAATGTCACTTAGTCGTAAAACCAGCAAAAATTATTCAGAGAAATTTTATTAAAACAAATATTCCCTTAGGTCTTTGTTGCTGTAGAATAATGGTTTAGTTAGGTTTAGGTCTAATGGGAATATATTTTAAGAATTTCCTTCTAATCAGTACTTTGTGATAGCTCATGATTAAGAATAATTCTGGAACAGTTATGTAGTTGTAATAATAAAACTTCATTATATTTCAAACTAGTATTTTAAAGATAGCAAGTTAATTCAAGGCTTCCTCATGAACACACATGCTCCCAGTGACTTTGCAAAACCCGTAAGTGAAAACGTAAATAGCAGTGCTGAGGTTCTGTAGAGCGCAAAATAGCAGGTCAGTAAGTATATGCTGTGTTTGGTCAGTATTTGCAAATTGATACATCTATTAATAAATTTCAGATGGACCCTACCCGTGGAAATAAATAATTTTAACACCCAGAAAGCACATGTTTTCTAAGTTAGATGAAGTATCTGTAGCTTAATATCACCACGTGGTATCCTTCACAATTTTGAGGGGCTTTTAATGAAAGAAAAGTTTTGGGAATATTAGTGTTATTTCCAAAGTGTTTGAGTGGTTCCCTAACTGCCTTTGAATACACATACAAAGAAAATGATGGCAGTATTCAAGCTGCAGGTGGAAATGGCTTCTGTGCTGGAGCACGGAAACTTTCAGCAATTTCCTGTGATGGAAATAACTGAGCAAACATGTCCATTTTTGTGTAACTGTCATCTTCTCTCTGTGCATTCCCCCTTTCTCTTACTTGTTGTCTTCCCCATCCCTTCAGCTTATGTTCATGTTCTCTTTGGTGTCTTCTAACCTCCGCGGAGTTGGAATCATGTCCTGGGTATGTTGTACAAAGAACCTTTTGTACTTTAGGTACATGTAAAAGGACTAGAGTTAGACAGCCAAAGTTTTGGACAGGAGGCAATGCAGCTGTCTGTGTCCCTCTGAACAAAGAACATAAGGATATGAATCAAGACATTTAAATGAGGCCAGTTAGTATTGTCATAAAGTTCTTCTAATGTTAACCAGCTGTTATAGGCTTGTTCTCATTCTTTAGTAGATTACATGCCTCTTACTTCGCTGGAAGTCAGCGTGCTCTATTTCTGTATGCATAGCAGACAATTATATAATAAAACAGGTCTTTAGTTTCATGTGTATACAATTATGAGAAAGCAGTAGCTCCTCAAAGAAGGCAATTTTGGCATCATTCATAAAGAGTGTTTTCAAATGCAGAGTATGGAGTATGTTGAGTGAAAAATGTAAACACGTATGGATATATGTGAAAATAGTACATGAGTGAAAGAGGATAGGAGAAACATGAACAAGGGAAATGGAATAAAAAACATCTTGCAAATGACTTGACAAGACCACATCAAAACAGCTGTAAAGCTGAGTAAACTCCAAAGCCCAGTGGCATGCACAAATATGAGGAGAATTTTAGTGTTCCTGAAAGACAGGGACCTGTCTGTGTGGGTCACTGAAAGCACTTGGATGCTGTACGTTAAAATGATTTTCTTTTTTCCTGTGCTTTTATGTAAAAAATAATTTGTCTCAGTGAGAGAAATCTGGTGGCTCTCATTCTTTTATGATGGAAGTAACTTTCTCATTGACCCTGGGACTGTGTCCAATAAGCAATCATGTCTTAAATAACTGATAGTACTGCATTTTGATTGCAATTATTCCCATCTAATACAGTTTGTTTTATTGTGTTTTTCAGGTTTGATAGCTACACTGGATTGTGGTGTCCTCTAAATTGCAGCACTGAAAATAATGGCAACAGAATGTATAAAAAACTGCTGTAAATGGTGTTTCTGCGTGGAAAAAGAAAAAAATGATCGTGAGTTCTGACATAATGACATTGACTAAGGGTTTTGCTGTTCTGGCTTCATTAATGATATTTCCCATTAATAAAATGACTATGTCACCCCTGATAAACTTGAATTCTTTTACAACATCCAAAATTCTTTCCATACCTCCACTTGGAGATTGAACACATGCTTGTTCGTGTTATGAATTGGAACTGAAAAATAACACTTGTCTGAAGTCTGCTCCCTGCAGCCTGGAATGCTGTCCAAAAAAGCCAACTTTTTTACCCAAGGTTGTGTAAAGGTCTTGTCTCTTTTAAACTCTAAGAGTCAACACCTTTTTATTATTTTTTTTTAAACTCCCTGTGGATTTGCTGTTAGGATTTTCTTTGGTGTCTTAGTTTGAAGAAGTCTTCTGTGATACAAGTGTATGTCTTGTAAAAATTCAGTTAAGAGCAAGGTAGCTACAAATATAGAAGCTTGGGCAACAAAGAGTTTGGATCAGTACAGGTGTCATGAGGATGAATGTCTTTTCCAGGTGCTAGTCCTGAATAGTGGTAAAACTGAATACTAGCAGCCGTTACGTAATGTATCAAGCACAGATCCTCTTAAATGAAAGAGAGCTGTTCATAGTATTGTTCAAAACTTAATGCACATATGGACTGTCTGTTTTTCTTGCTCTTTATTTTTAGCAGTTTCCATGGTGCAGGAATCTGAAGCAGTAGCCGCAAGCAAGCCGACTATTGTAGAGAAGCCTCCATTGTCTTCTGTGTCAGTGAAGCGTCAAGTTGGCTGTTCAGAGGATTATCTGCTTTCTAAACTGCCCCTGGATGGTCAGGAGGTACCATTTGTGGTCCCTCCATTCAAATTGGCTTATGTACAGCCAAAGAACCTTCCTAGTATCTCACATGCTGGGGGAATTCAAGGTAAAACATCAACGGCATTGCTGAAATGGTTGTTTAGTTTCTGCTACTCCTTGAAAGTTGTCAAGTATTCCTACTGAAAACATATGTTTGCAGAACTTTTCTAGAAGCCTGGTCTTGTCTCTTTTCATTCAGAGAAGTTTTGGGAAGGATGTCATCCCACTATGAATCTCTGTGATGTTGCATGAATAAAACTGAAAGGGAGGATTGCACACCAGTGCTCATACTCAAAGTAATGGAAGACACTTAAAGGAAATGGGAGCTTTAGTAAAGAATTTATTGGAGGCAAGGAAAGACCTAACACATCCCCAGCGGCCCCATCACTCAAATAAAGAAGGAGGGTGGTCTGGCTTTCACGTTTAATGTACTGATATGTTTTAACATACTAACACATCTTCCTTTTCAAATTTTGCCAATAGATAGCATGTGCTACTACATGGCAGAATTTTTTCCCCTACTGTTTCCTGCTCTTTGGGAGGCTGGGGGTCACAGGTCTCAGTGGTATAAGGTTGCACGTGAAACTATGTTTCTTTGCTTCACAACAGTCTTGTGCTTCAACCTCTGCCAGTTAGTCCCATTCTCAGACTGCGAAAATCATCTACATGCAATTTAGGCACAGTGGCATTTTAAAAGAATAGGAGCCTGGCCCAGTAACATGAGTTACAGGGCATATGCTATGGCTAGGCTCTTGGTCCTGCCAACAGATGCCTAGAATTAGGTAAGGGAAGATTCTGGCACAGGTGCATATCTGAATGATTGTTTTCTCTAGAGTTGCTTTGCTTCGAGGATGGGATTAGCTGATAATATGGTTTTAGTCCCATGTGACTGTATTTCTTTTCTGAGGGTGGAAACCCGAATAACGGAAAAAAGTCAACCACGTGTTGCATAATAACTAATGCAGAACAACCTAACCTTTTTGTGTTTGTGTGGTTTTACTCCCACCCTTCTCTCTTCTCCCCCGGTCCTTGCTGTTGTTTCTTTTCTCCTCCTGCGTGCCTGTTACCAAACTTCCTCCTCACCAGCTCCTGCTAGTAACACTGGCACTAGAGCCAAGCTGATCAGCCTAGCAGAGTTTTTCGGTATAGATTGGCCATTCTGTGCCTGATCTTTTTAGTGGACTATACTTGTGATGTTTGCCTCACCAGACGTGGACTGGCAACCTAATAGTTGGAGATAGAACATGTGAGCTCCTCCTCATCTCTGAGGCTCATCTCCTTTAGCGTCCGCCCTTCCCTGCTAGTTCAGTAACTAGTTCCTGTAAGTCCATACTTGAACAAGGTACGGAAATGCAAGACATGCTCCTGCTAATTCCCTTTCTCACTGGGTCTGGCCTCAGGCTCTGGCTTGCTTTATCCTATCTCATCCTCAAGACCCTATACAGAGACATCCATCAAGGACTCTGAGGCACAAATGTTCTCAACAGAGAAGGAAAATGTGACTAACAAACTTTTGATAAATGTTTTCTGTGTTCATGTGGTTCTACACAGTCTTATCAGTCAGTGACTTATAAACCAGTGACTTCTTTTCGTTGGGAATTCTGCTTCATCAGCATTTCTGAAGGACCTGGTGAACAGAGTGGCCCTTAGGCTATAAAGCCAGTAGATCTTCTGGCAGGATGATCTGACTCTTCATAATTGTCTCTCTTGAGCAAATATTTTAAATTCTTGAACAAATATTTGAAAAGTGGCTCTTATGTTAAGTAGATGACTTCCATTTCTCTTTCCAAATATAAATACTTATTTTTTTTTTAAAATACAGCTTTTTAAGCCGCATTAAAGTTGTGTTTAAAAATGCAAAGTTTACTTTTTAGGGAGATTTACATCTCCCTACATAAATACAGTGAAGTGTGCTGTCATGCCTTCTTCACATTAGCCAAAGCACCAGCATATTCAAAAAAATGCATCTAGAGTATTTGCTTCCTAGACCGTTGTTAAATATCTGTAGAAGTCCAAGTTCTGCTCTCAGTTCCACTCCATTTTCTGTGCATGTCTGACCGTTTTCCTTTAGTGAAACAGGACGTGCTCAGTGTTAGCTCTTGGCATCCCTTCTGAAAGCAATTAAGTTCTGGCAGCCTTTCTCTTCAGTCTCACTGCAGCGTGTCTCATGCTCTCACAGAAGTAAGCTAGCAGGAAGAAGTGCGCTCCTGGTCTGGAACACTGGCTTTCCGTCATCTGCTGTGTATCAGTTCGTTACGGCCTCACTTCAAGTGTTCATCCTAATTTACGTCATGCTCAAGCCCGTTTTACTTGAATTCTTGCTCTATCATCCCTCGTGTTCCATCTCTCTGTTTCAGTTATTCTTTTTTACTTACTCTACTAACACTTGGAAGAAAGGATTTTACAGCAATAATAGTTTGCTTCTTCTGGTGTGACACACTTGCAGAATTGAGGGCACTTTATAATGGGGTAATGAACTTTTTTAACAGATAGGTTGACATCCAGGGAGGTAAAGTGAAGTAAGCAAATGTCAGAGCTTGGCAGAGTCCAGGTCACCCCATCCCCATTCTCTACTGTACTGTTACGTATGACTTATTTTCACTCCAGACAGACAAAATGAAGCAATACAGCAGTGTTCTTTACTGTTCTGCTGACCAAGACATGCATGTTTTTTCTGAAATTATTATGAATAAGGGAAAGAAAAATAGGGCAGCTGTGCTGTAATGGGCTGAGTAAAGGGCTGGGATTCAAGCATTCTCAGATCTGTCTACTTGTGCTTCAGCCAACAATTCAAGTCATTTTGGACCACTGATTTTAGCATTGACAGACTTCCTAAGGAAACTGGATGACAAGGAGGCTGCAGGCACAAGTTGCCTTACTTTTCAAACAAAACCCTCCTGAAGGGCTGGGGGTCTGTTAGCCGAGTGAGAATGTCTTGGGGGTAGGTAGCCAAATAAGTCAGAGGTTTTCTGTACATATGGCCCTACTTTTCCTGTTAATGTCTGTCTTGCTGTCTGTCTTTGGAGCCTTCTGTATTTTAACTAGTTAGGCACTTATTGTGGAACTCCAAGACAGGTTATGCGTAGCTTCTTATGGCCAATTTAATTCCAGTGTTTGCTAGCACACTGTGGAAATCTGACATAATGTGTATGTGTGTTTTCTTTACTTTTGCTTTTTTTTTTTTTCCCTTTTCCTGAAGCAGATAATGTTGAAATATTTTGTCCTTTGCCCTGAAGGCACTCTGCCTGCCTTATGAAGCCAGGCAGCATGTGTTATGTCTGGAACTCTTGTATTTGATGTTTACTTGTGCTCTGCAGAATCTGCCAGAGCCTCATTCGGTGACCGGAAAGCAGAACTGCACGGCGTGTACCAATGGCCCCGCTATGACGTGTACAACCCATTCTATTTGGAGCATCGAGTTTCGCCAGATCTGATTAGGCGCTTCCAAACAAAATCAGATAATAGGAAATTATATGGATCAGGTGAGAAGGACCACATCCTTACTTTTCTGTCTTCCTTCCTTTCCCAAGGCTTATAGGTAAGAGAAAAAAAGCCGTTATTTTACAGAAGATGTGTTTGATTATAGCAGTTCCCAAACTCGTGTTTATGCTACAGACACTTCTTGGTTGGTAGATTGATCTGTGGAGCCAGCTCTGCTTGATGTGCAGCTGCACTGTTACCTTCTGTCTTTTGGGGGCTTAACAAGGCTTGCACGCATCACACGAAGGTAGACAAACTGGCAAAGCAAGCTAGTGTTGCTGCCTCTGATCCAAACCAGAATGCAGTACTGGAGAGTCCAGCTGCCAGTAACAGGAGCGAGGGAGACAGAAAAAGGAGGTCAGGCAGTATGTTGCGTGGAGGAATGCCTGAGGAGTATCTATATGGGGAGAGGAACGAGCACCAAAAAACATTCAGGAACAGATGATAAGAACAGGGAAGTGATGCTACGTGCCAGCTTTTTTTTGTAGTTTGCTTTTGAAGATGCAGAAATGTCCCTACTTCTCATTGTGTAAGTGTTTTTAAGAACGGGGAAGGGCTGTGAGATAGTAAAAGTTTAGATAGAAAGTGTTTGGCTACCTACATAAATATTTTCTTCTGTGCCCTTCATTGGTATATGTATCCTATAATGAATGCTGTTTAGAGTAAAGTATATGACTAAGTGTTGCTCGCTGTAAGCGATTGCTAAGGCAAACGCATTCAGAAAACTCATGCATTTGAAGAAATGGACACATCTCTCTATCGAACCAGAAGCTGGCAACAGCATGCATTTTTAAAGATGTTTTATTTAGAGTGGTATAGCATGCTTATTTTACAGCTGGGGGAAATGTCTCAGACTGTCCTGTTTTAAAAATAATTCCAAATCACCATAGAGACTACATGAAAAGACTACTCCATGTATTTTTTTTAAGAGAACAAAACAAACTTAGAATTTTAGCAGCCTTTAAGGCATATGGTTTTGCTAGGCTTTGTAAGCACCTGTGGTGGGAGCCAAATGGATTTTATAAAACTATCGTGAAGATCTTCCCTTCAGTTCATCATCTCTTTTTCCATTTTTCTTCAAGCTAAGTAAACACTTCACTAGTTTTGTCTTAGTAAGCTTAAACACAAGAAAGGTCACTTAGAAGTCTACTCTAGACACACTTAAAATGCCTTCTTCCTCCAGAGTTTTTTTGACAGCTGTTTAAAAAGCTAGATGATTCTCTTCCATGTGCATCTATAGACTATCTAAGCAAAACTCTAACACTTTTTTATTGCAGCAAGTGCTATGATACTTTTCACGTGTGTGGGCTAAGAGCAACAGAATGTGTTTATTTGGAAGGTATGAAATGAAATTCATGAATTTTCATGTGAAGTCCCTCCTCTTCATTTAAAAAAAAACCCCACAACCCAACAACAAACAAACTGAAAAATAAATTCATTAATATTTTTCTAAAATTCTAGTTATTACTGGTAAACAACATATGTTTATGGTTAAATTGGTTTTTCCGTTTTTATATTTTACACACAGCTTTCTCAGTGTAAGAATAGTCATTTTTTTCCATTAAAAATTTAAGTTTTTTAAAAAGGCACATCTTTTCTGCCCATGTTCTTTGAAAACTTTAACGAGCTTTACTAGAAACAGCAGATCATACTGTTTTTAAAGGGTTTCGGTGATTTGTAACCTGTAGGCTCAAGTGGATGTTTCCCAGTAGTTTGTGAAAGTCATGAGTAGTGAATATAGAATTAATTTCCATAACCATAATCAGTTTCAAATGAAATAACGAGCTGGTCTCTCCTATTTGCTCTCATATCAAACAAGGTTTCTAGGTCTCGTATGATATTATAATGCTATTTCTACACCCGATTCAGTGAAAAACTTGGCCCTTTTGTGTCATGCACAAGAGAGAATTTGGAACTCATGCCAGACATACATCATTTCATTAAATTTTATCTAAACGATGTTGTTACTTTCCTTTCCCTCCCATGGGTTGTCAAAACTTGTTCTCTTTTTCTTCCTGGGGAAAAGAAAGAATTATTCTTTATTATCACATCTCACAATAAGTATAATTGATTATTTCTTTTGATAGCATTAAAAGGGAAATAAATTTTCAGTAATAAGTGATGTAATTCTATTAAGCTATGGTCAGTGAATTGTCATGGAAGTCTTCTGAAATACCATAACACAGCATTGCAACAAAAAGCAATTAGTTGCATCAGATAGTACTAGAAGTTAAACCATACTGCTTTCATTCATTTCAGTATGGGTCAGTTTTGAAGTTGGGAGGCTTTAAAAACCTCTTGAACATCACTGGAGTCAGCAAAGATTCCTGAAACAGTAGCATTAGTTCAGCTCTCATTTTCTACTGATGCTCATAATATGCATAGACAATGTGCTTTAGCTCTGTATTGCTTTGAGGTCAAAAGAAAACTGATAGGGCCTACTTAACCACCTCCAACTGCTGAGAAAAATACCCTTCTATAAAATAAAGATCTTGCTTTTGTGTTGTAACGAGGACATGTCATCTTAGAGTTACGACTCACTTTGTCTGAGATCTAGTAAGGGTGCAGAGTATGGTGCTTTGACATTGTGATCAGTAAAGCCAGAGAGATGAGGCCACATTTAGCAGGCAGCATGTTTTTGCCACTGAGATCTTTGTATGTAAATGTAAAAAAGGAGACAAGTTCTCGCTGACTAGATTTACAGACAAGGCTTTTCTGTATTTCTAAAGCATCTACTAAAAAAAACCATTTCTCTTGAGGAAATAACTTTGAGGCAGGCTCCACATTCTGCCAGTGCTACCAGTGTGACCAAGTAAGTTTGAACTACTTCAAAGATGGAATTGATTACGATATTTTAACGGCTTGTTCTATCCATTTTGTTGTTTCAGGGGTGTGTTTTGAGGGAGGGAGGTGGAGAAAGGTGCTGATGTCCTTCCTTAGATGTTATTTAGCTAGGTTTCAATTCTACCACAGGTCTACTGAAATTTAAAAAAAGCTTCTTAATTTTTTTTTTCTAGCAATGATGCTTACATGATCTATATTGTTCTCGTTGTCTTTTTAGTTAGTGATTTAAGACCTAGTGCGTTGCCTGGATCACTTGATGTAAGCCGTTCAATGTTTGATCTCAGAAGCCCACCCCGATTCATGAAGGTGAGCTCCCCTTGTAACTTAGGTTCTACTGAAAACTCAGCTTACTTGGTGGATCTGTTCCTGTTGCATTGTGTTTTCAAAGTAAACACCAAAGGGCATTGTACTATGTGTGGGAAGGGCTAGAGGGAAAAGTTCAACATCTTGACCAACTTTAAGAGGCTCTTTCCTGATGTCTTCTCTGGCTACTGCTGTTGTGGCCCAGTGGGACTGTTGAGAAACCTGAGTGGGCTGTACCTAAAGGGGGCCTGCAGGAGAGGTGGGGAAGGACTTTTTACAAGGGCATGTAGTGATAGGACGAGGGGGAATGGCTATAAACTGGAAGAGGGCAGGTTTAGATTAAACATTAGGAAGAAGTTTTTCACTGTAAGGGTGGTGAGGCACTGGCACAGGTTGCCCAGAGAGGTTGTTGAGGCCCCATCCCTGAAGGTGTTTAAGGCCAGGCTGGACGTGTCCTTGGGCAACCTGGTCTGGTGGGAGGTGGCCCTGTCTATGGCAGGGGGTTGGAGCTCGATGATCTTCAAGGTCCTTTCCAACCTAAACCATTCCATGATTCTATGTTAGGCAGGGCAAGACAGACAAGAGGGTGTGGTTCATCATCTTGTGGTTTCTCTCACCAGTTGAAAAGTGGAACACTAGAAGTTTCCATTGATTTAAAAACCACTGCTTTTTTTGTTTTTTCCCCAAATAATCATCTTTTACATAGAAATGAAGTTGCATTTATATCAGCAAGAAAAAGAATCCATACTGGCCGTACATGTCCTGTATTAGCTCTTTGCGTCAAAGTAATAATTCCATGCTGCTGGATCAAGAGATTAGTAGGGAACAAGACAATAATTTGAAATTGGATGTTGTTTTGTTTTCATCATGTCTTGTCTGATGGTAGAATCTCTCTGGCTTTTTGCATCTGTTGCTCTGAATGAAGTGACTTCTTTTGTTTTTCCCCCAGAGATATGATTCATTTTCCAGTGTACCTAGCAGTACCTCTTCCAGGAAGGATTCACAAGGCAGTAACAGGAGTCTAGGTAATGTTTTGTTTGTTTACCTTGTAATGAAATGAAATTTCCCTTTGGACCTGAAACATTAAGCGGTCTCTACTGTTGATGATTTCATTATTTTTAATTATATATTAATTATAATCATATTAGCAAGTCACTTTGGAGCTTACTTTGCAATTTGAAATTAAGGGGTTTGGACTTGCGCTTTCCTGTTGTCAAGAGATTAAGAAAATGAGCCTTTGAGGAGTTCTCATGCTTTTGAAAAATTCATCCCTGGATTTACTACCCCAGTGAACTAGGAAATTACAGATGTTCTGTTAGGACAGAATGCAGCACCTCGGTCACAGCTGTACTCCTTCTTTATTAATCAGTATTTTTCTGTGGGAAGTGCCTGGAATCCAATACCCATATTACACTGAGAATTAGGCAGGAATATTGCACACAAATCTAGTATCCTTATTTATGAAAGAATGCTGAAGAAGTGGAGATACTGCAAAATAAACTCTCAAAAATGAATCAAGTGCCCACGCAAGTCACCCTGCTGGAAGTCAGAATTTTACCCAGTCTCCTCAAAAAAAAGACTGGGGAGCAATGACCTGGTTTCAGTCTTGAAAGACAAACGCTGGATGTTAAATGGCTCTTCTGACTTGGAGAAGAGCATAATAGTAAAATGTTTATTATGCTGGAACTGAAACCTGAGAAAGATAAAAAGCAGGCCAATTTATAAACTTAACAGTGAAAGTGATTAAGGGAGGTGATAGGTTATAAATGTGTTCTGGGTGTCTCAGGCACGTGCGTTTTTCCTTTCTATAAGTTGTCCGAGTACAAAACAAGTTGTACAGTAGAGGTAACTTGAGGTAAATGTGAAGCCTTTTAGTTATGCAGAAGGTCAGGCTACAGGACTTCA
The DNA here is from genome assembly GCF_000708025.1 of Charadrius vociferus. Classification (NCBI taxonomy): domain Eukaryota; kingdom Metazoa; phylum Chordata; class Aves; order Charadriiformes; family Charadriidae; genus Charadrius; species Charadrius vociferus. The sequence goes on from NW_009646943.1 coordinate 178,504, forward strand.
TGAATATTTTGTACTTAAAATGTAGGTGTTAAGATATTTCAAACTTATTTTGAGACAAGTTTTCAAAGGTGGGCAGTCCACCAACTAATGAGTTCCCTTATTCTTGGAATGAACTTTTAAGTTACTGCATTACTTCTAAAAACATTCATTGGCTTTTTTCCATAGATACTATTACATTATCAGGTGATGAACGAGACTTTGGAAGACTGAATGTGAAGTTGTGTTATGTTTCTTCTGTAGAACAGATTTGGATCACAGTTTTACATGTAAGCAAATACGAATAACTCCATTATTTACTCGAGTGGCTATTTTACTATACTTGTAAACTTGTGTTTACTATACTTGTATACTTGTGTTAATTCTCATTAAATTTGGCTCTCTTACTTTAAGGAATATTTTTGGGAGAAAAAGAAAGCTACTAAGTATTAACATAAATAAAGTTCAGTCAAATGTAGTACTGGGCTTCATTCAAAGTATCTTCCTCTCCTTTTTTCCCCTCGTTGCAATCTCTGTCAATCTCTACTGCAGTCAATAATAAAAAGTAGTATGTAACTCTTTGTTACTATACACATGTTCTGATTCTGGAACGAGGAACTGTTCAGCATAGATACGAAAGCCGAGCTGGTCATAGGCTGGTCCTGCTGTGGAAATTTTCCTGTGGAAATTTGGAGGCAGCAAATTGGAGCAGCTTTGAGGGCAGCGTTTAACTGCCTTTAAATCTAACCGTTCCTTCAGGGCAGAACCATGATAGCACTTTGAGGGCATGTAGGTTCTTGTGGCTTTTTTTGTTAGCAAATGTGATACTGTTATGCTGTCTGGTTTGTACACTTCCAGGAACTGTGAATAATTTTTAGGCAATGGAACTTTGAGTAGTCAGAAACCTCATAACTACATCAAGTGATAAAAACTACGTAAGGGATTTCATGATTTATCTGTTGTCAAATTGCCACATAGTGAAATCATTAAAATCTACCAAATAACTTTTTACCCTCTGGTTGTGAAAATGAATTATTAAATGATCTGAAGTGACACAGTCATTACACTGGCTCTGATTTATATTCAATATCACAGAAATTATGCATAATTCTAGAACAGTGTAGAAGAGACTGTTTCTAAGTTGTCTAAAGGCCAGAGTCTTATATTGTCTAAACTGACTGTGTTTTCAATGTTGCAGTGCAAAGACCTGAGCTGGCCTTCTAGCTGTGGGGAAAATCCTCGTATCCACGTAAAGGGAATTCTCACGCTGCCCAAACCAGTGCATTTCAAATCTTCTGCCAAGGAAGGGTGCAGTGTAAGTAGAAGCAGGGAAAACACCAAGGAATCTATTTCCCCAAAAAAATAAAAATGAAATGTAAATGGATTTTTAAAATGGGCCAAACATTCGCTCCTATGCCATGTTTGCTGTGGTAGTTGCTTAGGTTTGGGTTTTTCCCCCCCTCGACTTCTCAAAATCGTACTAAAAGCCTTGTTCCACTTCCTCCCCGTGTCCCCTCTTGCATTGGACTGTTGCCCTCTTTTTCTCCCAAATCTGCAGGACAGATACACTCACAGGGGACTGAACCATGAGCTGCTGGCCTTGGCAACTCAGTGGTGGGGGACTGGGGGAAGACTGGGCATACCTGTAGGTGCACATTCACCCCAGGGAAGGTAGATGATGTACTGCCTCTAACTTAGGGCAGCAGACAAAGTTCATATTTCCTCTCTACAGAAAGTAGTAAGAATTGGTTGCATGGGACAAGACTCCTGATCGTGGCAGTAAAGGAATATTAAGGGGGCAATAGGACCAGGAAGCCTTGGTTTCTAGCTTTCAGGCTTGGTATGCCTTTCTTACAATGGTGATGTTACCTCTCTGTTTTTCTTTCTAGGACATTGAATTTATGGAAACTTTTGTATTTGCTATTAAACTGCAAAGCCTGCAGGCTGTCAGATTGGTATTTAAAATCCAGACGCAGACTCCCAGGAAAAAAACAATTGGAGAGTGCTCCTTGGCACTGCGGGAGCTCAGCTCAGAGGAGTCAAGTCATTGGCTGGATATATCTCCTCCTTCCAAAGCACCTGTAAGTGCCAATATTGCAAAAGTATGTTGTTATATCACCTAGAAAGAGTTGCTGGAAATGAAAGTAAAATAAATTCAGTGCTAATTCAATGCTAACAACAAACAAGGCAGGGGGGTTGGAGCTCAATGATCTTCAAGGTCCTTTCCAACCTAAACCATTCTATGATTCTTTTTTTTTTTCTTTCTTTCCACTTTCTTGGGGAAAGGCACTTTGGGGGGAAAAAATGCAGACTTTTGAACTCTGCACATAGCTGTTCTAGTCATAAGCTGCCACTGTTTCTGGGAAAAGAGCTAGAGCATGCTCTTCGACACCATGGCCTGCAGCTTGAGGGAGGGGCATTCCGGGGAAGTTTTCAGCAAAAACACGGGGTAATTGCCTTTTCCGACCAAAAAAGCATTGGAAGATCCTTAGGACTCGCAGCAAGAGCTCAGACCAAATGGAATCTGCTTCTGTTACGGAAAAAAAGTGCTAAGATCTTCAGTGGCTTGAAACTGCAGAGATAGCTATATAGCGTTCAGATTGCACGCTGTGAAGTAATAATTCAGACAGTTCATTTCCATTAGTGTAAGAAGAAGCAGGTGGTTTTCACAGTGGGATTTCCTTTCCCCACACCTTCGCTTTGTTTGTTTCTTTTACAGATTGTGTCTAGACATTTATATTTTCAGCAAATTAAACCTGAATAAGCAATTCAAAGGCAAGTTTTATCTAAGTGTGTCTGAGTAATAGAAGTGATACTCTTGATTTCTAACATGTTACACTTGACATTTTTTAGATCTAACAAGAATAACCATGTTGCTTCAAAAGCAGTAAGAATAAGTGAAAGAGGAAGCTGTTTTAGAAACTGCTTCATCCCAATGTAAATTCCTGAATCATCTCCTAGTTTCTCTCTCTCTGTGTTGGCTTTCCTCACCATTACATCCAAGAGCCCTCCAGACACTGCAGGAATTCATCCCTGCGCTATCCTGTGAGGCAGCAAACTACCCTACTTGCCAATAGAGAGCCAAAGCTCAGAGACGATAAGTGGCTTCCTCTCAGGGTTACACAGAAATTTGGTGGCTGAGCTGTGAAGAGAATTTGGATCTCTTTGAGGAACTGGAGCCTGACTTCTCTTTCTCTGACCTGTGGCGCTCTTGCTTGGTGCATTTTGCTTCACTGACATGCGTTAGGACTTGAAGGGAACCAGGACTAGCAGAGTCCTTTTGAATGGAGGTTGTCAAGAAAGCTGGGACTCCACTAGCGTTCTCCTGCTGTTCCTACAGCGTCCAGAGTACGTTAGCATCTGACAGGGGAGTAATGAGTATGCCTCAACACAACTTTGCCACTAGAAAAAATTCTAAAATAAAAATTCAGACTGGCGATCTCAGTACATTCAGAGTGTGTGTGTGTGGGGGGGTGTATGTGTGTATGCCTGTAAAACACAAGTACTTCCATAACATAGGAAACCCCACAGCATTCAGTCACCCTAAACATTCATGACATGAAGTTATGGGGCCTTTTGTCTATGGAAAGCATTGCTTATATCTCCATATATCAAAATTCAAAAGTGTGGGAGGAGAACTCCAAAGGTTTTTGTGTTAGTGGAGCATACCTGGTCTCTCACCTCCACACCCAAGTTTAGTAGAGCTACAGCTGCTGTCTGGTTTTCCCTGTATGTGTCTGCTCCTACCATTGAGGAATCTTTCCCAGGTGAAAACTAAGGAATCATTTATTTGCCCGGTATTTCTGGCTGCAGCCCACGAGGGCCAGATGTGTGCTGCACATAAGCAGTCCTTCAGCAGAGCACATGTACTGCAGCTATGACAAGTGCAAGACGCACTTACTTTCTGTGCATCTGCAGGTTGTGTATACAACACATGCTTATATTTCTGTCCAGGAAATCCCAGATAGAAATGTGGGAGCCCAACATATGACAGAATTTCTGTGTTTCCTGAGTTTAGAAGCAACTTAATCCAGATGTTATGGCAACATTCTTCTGCTTGTAGGTGTGCCATGCAGAGCTTCAAGTAGGAACTTGTTTTCAAGCAGTAAACAGGAGGATTCAGTTACAGATTCTTGAAGCACAAAACCTTCCAGTTTCATCTACGCCGCTGTCTTCAAGTAAGTTACATCAGCTGTCTCATGCCTCCTGTCTAAAAGCATTTGTAACAGGTAAATTGCTGCTCAAATGGGTTGGCAATTCAGAACATTCCTTACAAACCTCAGACTAACATATTGTGCAGTAGATTTCCATTGCCAAGGCTTGTTTCCACAGATGTCTTACTTGATTACTTTTTGTTTGGTTTGAAGCTATGTGTTTATGTATTTTGGAAGATTTTTATCCCAATATTAATCCTGACATACGAAAGCATTAGCTTGCACTTGCTGTTTGGATACTGTGTTAATCAATTCAATATTATTGAATATATTCTGTGTGACTAGTCAGGAAAGCTATTGTACAGTTCTTTTGGCCAGACTTTTGGGAAATTGTTGCAATTTGAACCATACATGTGGATCTCGTCAGTTCCTTTTTGGGTGTGTTTGGGAGTAACCCTTTGTGTGCTATGCCTTTTTCCCTCCCTTTTGTGCTAGATTTCTTTGTGAAAGTTGGAATGGTTAGTACCGAAGGGATGATCTATAAGAAGAAGACTCGTCTTCTGAAGTCCACTAATGGCCAAGTGAAGTGGGGAGAAATGATGATTTTTCCAGTTAGTCAAGCGGAACAAGGAATTGGCTTTCTCATCAAGCTCTACAGCAGAAGCTCAGTGAGAAGAAAACACTTCCTAGGGCAGGTTGGTTTCTGCTAACTAGCACAATATCCTTTACTTAAAATCCAGTTCCACAAGTTTCTTGGTATGAGTTTTAAAATACTTTAAATAAGAAAAACAGTAAATTCTAATAAATTCTTCGGGATGTAACCCAAGCAAGAATAGTACTGGGCTCTTTAAACATACACTACCATCAGAATGGGAGTTGACATTTGATTTTTGTTTTAAAACAAAATCTTTAAGTCATTTTCGTGTGAGGTATTGCTGTGTGAAAGATTCCTTCCTACAGCCAGACATAGGATCGCCTCTAGGCTTTCTAGAGAAAGCAAACATAGCGCTCAGGGGAGATCCACAGCCTACAATGCACTGTACAGAAAGGGGGGTGTTGGCTTACCATACCCATACGCTTACAAACAGGTGCGTGTAAAAGAAAGTATCAACAGCTACAGTATCAGACTGCTTTCCTGGGTGGAACAATGCTGAAATCAGCACAATATTCTAAATATGTATGATCAAGTGATAACATAGGTGACCAAACACAAAATCATTTTTTCAGTTGAGTGCTCTTTTCTTCTCTCTCTGGCTTTTTGTAGCAGCTGGAACTTCAGTAGTACCTCTTTGAAAGCATTTGTGTGATCGTATTTATTTAACCACTGCAAAACTTGGTAGTCTGGTCTCTTTTTATTCTCTCTGTCCTCTCCCCCTGGTTGTCCTAATTTACCATCATCCCGTCCCTTCTTTCTCTCCTTTTGTTCTTGGTATAGTGAGCCATCACTGTTCTTAATTCTCTATGCTTTCCCTGACCCAGCTAGATTTAGCAGCAGAATTTTAATATATGCATAAATGAATAATATAAATTGATTTGGAGACCCCAACTGTAATGTCCCTCATCAGGTGAAGGACTGTGCTACCCTTAGGTACAGAAAATGGCATCGTCCCATTCTGGTGATGTTTCTTGTGCCTGCTGAAGACGTGCAGCTACAGGAGATGCTAATGTGCTGCAAAAATGATGTGCCAGCAAGAGTTATGTGAAGTTCCTCCATTCTTTGGAGCCTCATGTCACACATGTTCCATCTTTCTGTGATTCCTGTTAGTAGAATTGGATTTGGAAGAAAAAAATGTTCTTTTTAGTTGTGCTACCTTGGGGCGAAAATAACTGGGTATGATTTTGCAGTCACTTAGCAATATGTGAGGTCATCTCAATCTGATGATTTACATTTAATCATGGATCTTATTTTTAGAGGGAGGAAATGAGGTACTTGTGCTCCTCAGAGGTTATTTGGAAAAGGTTGTTTGAGCTCATGCAGGCAGACATTGCCACATAACACATGAAGACATAAAATATGGCTCAGGGAAAAATGTACTTTGAGCAATTGGCTGGGTAGCTGGAAAAAGATGGATATAGCTGGATCTATTAACTTTGTTCTTCAGAGAATGATGTTTAATTGGATGCTGTTCTAAGCAGACAACACTTAGATTAGGCTGCTTTTACAGGCATGTCTTTAATCATGAGCAAGATGTATATTGAATCTCTGTGGATGAAACATCAGCTGTCTGTGGTATTCTGCAAGACATTATTCTCACTTCTTGAGGACTCATGCCTCAGCGGTGTAGGCTAAATGTACTTCCTGGTGAAGGTTTCTGAGAAGTCTTAAAAAGACTCATTCTTGGAAGACTTGAGGAAATAGAGTCCTGTAAATAATGATACCTACTTACATAAGCAGAATTCTTTTGGCAATGGAAGCTGGTGATAATGTTCAGGGGGAAAATTTCCTATTTGTACCTCGTTTCCTCATTTAATGGCCACTATCCATTAATTGAATACTGAGTAGAAACGGACGCTTACTGCGTGACTATGTGTGGTACGGGCACGTTAGTAACTTCTGTGGAATGCAGGTTTGGCCCTGTCTGTTGGAGTGTGCAATTTTAAATGCTCATGAACAGGCTGGACAGGTAGCTTGGCATGCTAGCCGGCTTGCAGCCAACTGGAGTTTGAATGCATAGAGCCATCACTGGCCCTGACGAGCCCTTGACCCCAGCACGTGCATTTGAGTGGAGCAAGGAATGCTTGACTTAAAACATCTTATTAAGTAGAGAAACGTTAGCGTGTAGTGAGTTCTCTAAACTATTTGAGAGGCTAAATTTAAACGCAGACTCCCTGTGTTCCCAGCTGAAAGCCAAAATATGTTAGTCTTAACAGAACTGTATTTGTTGCTGTTATGCTTTGGTCGCAGTCTACACGTTGTATCTCGTTCTACGCTTCCATGGTATTTATTTGGATCTAATAAAGGCCGGGTCTCTGTGTTCTATCGGGTAAACTCAGTTTCATTTTTCTTTTTGTTTCTTACTGCAGATCTGGATAAGTTCTGATAGCAGCAACAGTGAAGCAGTAGAGCAGTGGAAAGATACGATTGCCAACCCTGAAAAAGTTGTTGTTAAATGGTACAGCATTGGTCCATCCTGAAGACTGGAGATGAAACTGAGGACTGATTTTTCTACAAAGATATTCCTACGCTGTTTAAAGTAGTATAAATAAAAAGAAAAATGTTGTCTACACAAGTTCTTCAGAAGTTCTCCACTGCATCGCACCTCCACAGTAACTGGGAAAATTCAGTTTCACCAAGAGAAATACTGGCTAAATATTATTAAGAGGAAGACTTAGGAACTGGGGAAAGTGCTCATTTGATTTTAAAAAATCCACCTTGAAAAATATACTTTTGCCCCTTTCAGGCTCCATAAGAGCACAGAAATCCAATTTCGGAAAGCAGCTTGAATCAGCATCGTCATCACTACTCACTGCTGTCATCCTCATCTGCAGTCTTGTCTTTGGCAGACTCCAAAGTCCATGGGAATCAGTCCGGTCAGTGGCTTGATCCCAGGTACTGCTGAGCCTCTGGGGTGGCGCCCGTGTTGACACCATTTGATCAGAGAAACGTGTGCCTGAGCAAGTGGGAAAGCTGTGGCAGTAGGAGAAGGCGTAAAGGGAAGTACACAATAAGGCAGGACCCGAAGGCTTTTCTCATCTCCATCTTTGATGAAGGGTTGTTCACTACCCTGACATGGCTGTAGCTTGGGTTCTCCCCAATCCTTCTCTCTAACCAGAGAGACTGAAAGATAGTAGTTTCTCTGACTAACTGTGATCTTTGCAAGTGGGGTCCTCCAGACTTGCTCTGTTCGGGTGAATTGTGTTTGGAATCAATGGAATAAGTTCCATTTATTATGCCAAAGAGGCAACAGCCCTGCCTAGGATCAGAGCCAATATTTTTAGATAAATTACTTTCTTACATAGAATGCTTATACATAAACCACTTCCTATCTAATCAACAACGTTCTAGCATTTGCTTACATTGCTAAAAGCCAGACTAACATGTACGAAGGCGTAAGCAAATATTTACTGACATAAGTGCTTTTTGATATTAATTAAAATGTAGCACATTAAGGGACTCAGACTTTGTTTAAAAGATGGGCTACTACTGCAGAAGTATTTGTTACATGTCTAGGATGCTGAAAAATTATGTGTGGGAGTATATTTTTGTTAATTGTTTCTAGCAAGAAGAAATTACCATATATTTATTGCAAATTATATTTTTCCTACAAAATCCTAAGATTATTTTTCTATTAGTCCCCATACTTTCAGGGTTTATTCACAGTTATTTTTAAGGTGGGAAAAAGCCAACTATGTAATTGATAATATATACATCTAAAAGCACAGACTTTTCTGCACTACTTCAACTACTGGATTTAAAAGAGATATATATATTCCATTAAATCCACTGCTTACACATCTACTGTTTGCTGTCTGGAGTGTACAAATACATATGTTCGTATAGACACTGAATAATTGTATCTTTTTTATAACTTGGAACCCATTCAAATGTCTGACATGAACTAGAGTGGCAGTGAGAGCACTTGCTGCTGGAAGGCAAAGGAGCAGTGGGGAGCCGAGAAAACACTGGAAGAGGAAAGCACGTTGTATTTAAGCGTAGAGCTCGGAGCATCTTTATTTGAACGTTTTTGACTTTGAGTAAGGGTCAAGAAAAAATGGGATCTCTTAGATATTTTTTTTTGATCCACTGATCATTAAAACTTTTAAAACTTCAACCATCCAGATTTTTGTTGAAGTTTAATATTTTGAAAATCGGAAAACAAAAGCGTTTCCCCAGGCTCTACATGTTCTGCTTTTTGACCAGTTTTTATAAATGAACTGAAGAAGTTTTTGCATGTTACTCACAGAACAAACATCAGTTTTAGCTCTTCTTAACACTCTTTGCAAAGCTCCCAGTTGGCCCAGAGGATCTTGACTGACAGTGTTAACTTCCAGCCAGTTACAACCCTTGGGATGAGCCTGGCCTGTTGGGTAACACAAAAAAAGGAACTGGACCGAGCTGATATTCGTGGAGTATCTTTACTTGAATACATGGATCTTTTTTATTCATTGTGGCTGAACTGCAGTAAACAAAAGTGCAAACTGTTTCCTATGCAGAATGCTGCTCTACTTGAAAGACAGGACAGGGAATATCCCAGTGTTTTCGAGGCTTCGATTACCATGGAAGTGGTTCCACAGAGATTGCCAACTCAGTGGATAATGCCTAAAATGGACTTTCTGGGCTGTTTTAGGACACCTGGCCTTTTAAAGGCCTAACTAGTAAAGTCTTCTTTTTCCTATGTTAATATTTAATCTATGTGTTTATAATAAAAGTTATGAACAGAAAATATGCCATCTTTTTTTGTTTGTTTATACCATTGTTTACCAGCATCTCAAACTGAAGTTCAAGTCCTAATGTGTGAGGTGACACAGGCAGCACGCAGGAACCACCACAGAACCACAGCTGAAATGCAAAAAGTAAATTTAATCTCGATACCTCACAAACGGGGGGATCTCCGAAGCAGCACCTGGGCAGAGGCATGCAAGCAGGAACACAGGCACCGCGGAGCTCAGTCCTTACTAGAGAGTGTTTTGAACCTGCTGTTCTCGCCTGTGTATCAGGGATCCCAGCAGGCGCCGTTTACCACTGTGCTTTGATCTTCTCTGACAGCAGGGCAGGAATCTCGGGCATGTTCCATCAGGTGCCTCTGAGTCCATCACAGGCCTGCGTTATCTAACACAGATGTTCTACTTGTCAAGCACAGAAGACTAAACAGTGATTAGTATGATATATGTGTTTTTCAACACCTCAGCTGCATGTCACTTGCACGTGGTTACAGTCCTCCTTGCCCATCTTCCCTTCTTTTCCCACAGCCACCTTTTTCTCTGAGAAGATGCCAACTAAGGAACTATATTTCATGTAGCATTGCATTTAAGCCAGTTGACTGCTAACACGTTGAGGAGATATCTAAAGCCTCTCTTTGCAGGATGCACACAGGTACTGGAGCACTCAGAAGAACGTACTCTGAGGCACTGCTTCATCCTGTGCTCACTCCCAAGCTTTGCGGTTTTCTGCATCTGTGTGTGCATTCATGTAAGAATTTAGTGAATTCTTAGGAGTTGGCTAAAGGCACTACTTTTTTTTTCCACAAGATTGGAGCATTTAAGTTGCTTGTTGCCCAGATTTGTTCCTCAATATTGGAGCATTTAAGTTGCTTGTTGCCCAGATTTGTTCCTCAATTTGTCCAGAGTACAACAGTGTTCTTGAGAAAACTGGTTGTATTTCAGGTTTAGAAAGCAGCATTGTTGTACGTAGTGGGGTAGAGAGGGAACCGGGCAATACTCGGCTGCAATAAGATGAGAAAAAGAAACTTATATTGTACTGTTTTGGCTTTGTTGTTTGTTTTTTGTTCTTTTTTTTTTTTTTAAACTGCTGTATCCTACTTGTGTCCTAATTACTTGCTCCCAAGATCCTGGGAGGAAACCAGGAATTCTCTTTGCTTTCACTACTGAGGAAAATCATCTAGAGATGGAGAGGGACCTGCCCAGCTCAAGAACCAAGAAGTGCCCGTTCATGGTATCCGCATTTGCCTTGCCAGTAGACCAAAGCTGTGCTTCAAACAACTCATCATCACCTGCAATGACAGTCTAGTCCTCATAATCATGCTGCTTTGGTGCTTCTGAGGATGCCTGCCAGGTACAGGGGGTTGGACAATGAAACTGTTTTGGAGGATGAGGGCTGCCAGTGAGTTAATTATGCGAGGTTCTCTGTGTAAGAGGTGTTGCAAAGGATGTATGGGAATGGGAAAGGGCTGGAAGTAAAAGTCTTTGTTGATTATTTGCTTCCACGTGCATGTTGAGATGGCACTGGGGTGCTTACACACTGACCAACTCCTGAACACGCTTGGAAAGATGGAAGATAATTTGCGGTGTAGCAGAACCAGCCAGTTAGACAGACTTCCTAGCTGCCACGTAAAGCATTTTTCATTGATGATTCATGGGGTCTGGAGCTTATCAGTGTGGTCATTATGTTAGACACAGTCCTGAAGAAAAAACACGAGAGAAGGGGATACATGCATGTTCCTCGCACCAGTCCCAGAGTACAACTGCCTTTAAAATGGGGGGTTCCAGCAGCTGTTTTTTCAATCTGAATGTCTTAAAGGCCAGCTAGAAATCACCTGAGATGTCTTGCCTTTTAAGTGCAGAATATTTTGCTTTACTGCTTAGTGCCTCACTATAAATGCATGTGAGACTCTGGCTCCTCCAAATTCAGCTCCTGGCTTATTTGAGACTAAGGCAGCTTTCCAGAAAAGGAAAATGATGCATCATTTGAAGACCAATCCACTATATAAATTAGCAAGGAACTTTATGTACTCCAGGATACATGAAAGAAGGAAAAAAGGTGTCTCAGAGCACTCTTCTCATGGTGACAGCTGTATGTTGTCCCTTTAATGCATGTTCAGCCGCTCTTTTGATTGTTACATCCAAGTTTACTGTGATTGAAAGTACTGTTATGAAAGCTGTTTTGTCAGTTCACTTAATTTGTAGCTATAAGGCACACATGGTTTATAGTTGGATTTGCTGTTGCTTCTAGTTAAAGACTCACTCAGTTTCCTAAGTTATAACAATTTTGATGAAAGCAGTAGAGGTTCAGAAGATACACCACTTTTATTTCAGTCGAGTTGAAAATGGATTTAGGTGAACTGGCAAAACAGTTTTGATCTTACATTAAATGTTATTCCTACAGAGATCTGTGCCTGCTTAGTTAGGAACCAACCATAGACTAAACTTAATCAGATTTTCCAGAATGTGTATATATAATTTCACTGGTTAATCAAACAATTCTGGTTTAAGTTTATTTATTTATGACTAATAGCATTCTGTATGTAAACGAGGCCAACAAATCTATTTTTCAAGTCTTTACATCTCAATGGCACAGCATGGCATTCCTTTTAAGGAAAAAAAATGTAAGATTCTACCTCAAAAGCTGCGTGGGTGTAACAGTTTGTAAACCACATTATCATAAACCATTACTTGGAAAAGAATTGTATTTGAGTATCCGATCTCTTCTGATGAAAACATAAAGAGTGCCATATTGCTAAATCCATTAGACATCCCTGGTTTGTTCTTTTGTTGGCAGGACATTTGTATAAAACAAAAGGTAATTTTGTAAGCACTCAATGAAGCACATATGCTGTTTGACTTGAAAACTGTCTGCCCGATGGAGGTTGCTTTTTTGAGTTACGAGTTGATTTTGCAGCCAAAGCATAAGGTTGTCTAGAAACTGGGGGCAGGGTTGTCCCAGTTCTTACTTTCATCCTGCCAACATATGTATGACATGGGAGGGCGGCTGCATAGCTGTGGAAAGCTTGGCATAAATCATGCTGGACATGATACACCCTCCTTGTTTTTCCAGCTTCTGCTGTAAAATTACATCACCGTGTAAATACAGCCGCGTACATGATCTCATGCTTGGTGCATGGCAAAAGCCATCACTGAAATCAGCACTGTGTTCCACAAACACCGCTCCAGCAGATTTACATTCTTTCCTCCAGCTTGCACTGAGGGACGGGCCGTCGTCTCTCACAACCCATGGCAAAACTCCCATTGCGTTCGGCAGGAGCAACCAGTCTTCAAAGCTGCTTTAGTTAGTTCAGCATTGTGATGGTAGGATTTATCCCACAAAAGGTTACACGCAGCTTAGGGGTTTTTTAATATTTTGAAAATAGATAAAAATCTGCTCATAGTGATGTTTCTATAGAAAATGAATTCTATTGGAAGTGGATCGGTATCTCCTAAACATAATGCAATTCTTCCCATAGATTTCAGTGGCTTTGAAACAAATCCTCTATGCTGTTCTCCCCCTCCCCCCCGTATTTCTGACTCTGCAACTTTTTCCTTCCTCTTATTTGCCTGTATACTGCTCTTCTTCCTCAGCACAAACAAGTCTTTAAAGGGTGCCTGCTTTTGGCCATTCACTTGCTGCTTTTCTAGTAATGTTTCCCTCCTTCTTTATCTAGTATTGGGACCAGCATTAAACATGTCCTACTTCTGCTGTTTAAAGAACTAGCTACAAGCAGAAGCCTTTCAATCCTAGGGCTTGGATCACGCCTGATGCTCTGCATTTCTGAGCTACCTTTGCTCGCCACTTTCATGGTACGGTTCTGTTGGAGCTCCCTGAATTTCTGTATTGTGTACTACCACTGAATAACAACACTGGGGCAAATCAGTTCTAACTTCCTATGTGTACGTGGGTATCTTCACTTGCCTTTCTCCTCCTCCAAAAATTAACTCAGGAAATCATTTTGGGTAATAATAATGAGCAAGCTGTTTGTGCTTCTGACCTTGGAGGACCCCTTACCAGATGCCCAAAGGGAGGGGTAATCATTTTGTACTTCTTATTTTTATCTTGCAAAACTCTCTGGACCTATGGAGCAGCTAAATTGGGAAATTTTCCATAGGAGGAATGGTATGGTTCACAGATTTCTATGAAGCAGAGCACTGACTGAAAGACCTTGGGAGTCTTTGAAAGGAACCCAGTCGTAGGAATGTACTTGTTAGTTTTAAATATAGCCGAGCTTTGTCACTTGTCATAGGAGAGGAGTGAATTCTTAATGTGTGATACATAGCCGAAGAAGAAAATGGCATGTACAACCAAAACAGGGCTGGGTCTCCTCTGCACTGGTATTCTTTAGTCCTTCAAACGCCGGGGTGGAACTAGACACGTTGAGCTGCCCCTCTGCCTGCAGTAAGGACAGGTTGGGTGGGGGATTGTTAAGGGCGGGTAGTGAGGGAGGTAAAATAAAAGCAGCGCTTCTGTTTGGAAAAACACTGTTTTTCAAAGCAATGTAATGTGCCTGTAACTATTGACAAAGGCTTTATTTGACGTGACTTAAGATAGACGATTACGCATTTAGATATTTGCTTAGGTTCTTTCAGTACTTCCCTGGCATGAAACGGAATTCGTTCTCTTTGTATTTAAATAATGCTTCATTCCGCTGTGTTCATTGACCTTTGAGCTCTAGACCTAATTATGCCTGATTTCCTACGGATGTGTCCTTCATGGCTGATTGGCTTTCGTGTGCAAATTGGGGTGGACCTTCTTGAAGCTTTTTTGCTGCACATCAGGTAGTGACAGAGTTTCTCTCCCAGATGGGTTCTCTGATTTCTAGTAAGAGGTGAGCTCATGACAGTTATTCCTCCACCTGGGAAGCTGGGAGCTGGCTCTCCCTTGTCTACCTGAATGTCGCTGGGTTTTCTTGAAACCTTTGGAAACAGAATTATCTGGGACATCTCTACCATCAGTCCAATTTGGCTCAAAAATTATTGTGGGCCTTGGAGAGAGTGAGAGAAAACAATGCTGCTTCAGGACCCTGGAACTCAGCTGTGTTTTCCTCTGTTCTGCCACAGGCCAGAGAAGCTCTTCAGGTCATTGCTGATCGTGACGGCAGCAATACTAGTTCTCAAGGCAGCTCCAGCAGTTTCTCTGGAGACACATTTGTTAAAGCATGGATGTTTTGGAGCAGTATGCCATGGAGCTGGCCACTCGCTGTGCTTTCACAGTAATGCAGTCTTAAAGATCCGGGTGAAGGGTTTCGATGTACCTTGAAATTACCATTGACTAAAAGCAGAAGCAGAGGATTAATTAAGGTTAGTATGAAGACATGCTTTAAAAGCTTCATTTTTAGATAATAAAATAACCAGCAGCAGGAGACATCAAGTTCCCTTCTAATCTCCAGCATGTACATCTAATTAGGACTCCAGTAAAGCTCACAGGCATTAATAATGCCTTTTTTAAAACACTAGTCTTGCCGTATTTAACTCGGTGCAGAGGTTGACAGCCTCCATGTTCCACTGGCAGAGCACTGACTCTGACAGCTAAAACCTGTCCTGAACCTCGGGAGCAGGATCTGAGATTTCTAACCATTGTTTTCAGATCTACCCTATGACTTGAGACGAACATAAAAAAAAAATCACCAACGGAATCAGCTTAGTTTCAGGTTGTCTGACTTGCTTTTGGAGCACATGCCTTATTGTGAGTTGTGAGCCTGGGGATCTAGATTTACTGCACAAACATCCCCACAGAACTGGATGATTGGATGATGACTCAAATCAAAAGTTTTGGAAGGTTTTTTTAAGAGCAGGACAGATAAGCTCAAGGCATTCTGGGTGAAACTGTGACAATCAAATCTGCATTTGTAATTATCATGGGCTCATAGAATGGTTTGGGTTGGAAGGGACCTTAAAGATCATCTATTTCCAACCGCCCTGCAATAGCTGGGGACACCTCCCACTAGACCAGATTGCTCAAAGCCCCATCCAGCCTGGCCTTGGACACCTCCAGGGATGGGGCCTCCACAACTTCTCCAGGCAACCTGTGCCAGTGTCTCACCACCCTCACAGTGAAGTATTTCTTCCTAATATCTCATCTAAATCTCTCCTCTATTAGGTAAAAAATGTTACCCCTCGTCCTATCGCCACACTCCCTGATCAAGAGTCCATCCCCAGCTTTCCTGTAGGCCCTTTAAGTACTGGAAGGGGCTACAAGGTCTCCCAGGAGCCTTCTCTTCTCCAGGCTGAACAACCCCAACTCTCTCAAGCCTGTCCTCATAGTAGAGGTGCTCCAGCCCTCGGATCATTTTCGTGGCCTCCTCTGGACCTGCTCCAACAGGTCCATGTCCTTCTTATGTTGGGGGCCTGAGAGCTGGACACAGTACTCCAGGTGGCATCTCACCAGAACAGAAAAGAGGGGCAGAATCACCTCCCTCGACCTGCTGGACACACTCTTTTTGATGCAGCCCAGGATGCAGTTGGCATTCTGGCCTGTAAGCACACATTGCTGGGTCACATTGAGCTTCTTATCTACGAACACCCCCAAGTCCTTCTTCTCAGGGCTGCTCTCAATCCATTCTCCACCCAGCCTGGATTTATGCATGGGATTGCCCCAACACAGGTGCAGGACCTTGCACTTGGCCTGGTTGAACTTCACGAGGTTTGCACAGGCCCACCTCTCCAGCCTGTCCAGGTCCCTCTGGATGGCGTCCTTCCCATCAAGTGTGTTGACTGCACCACACAGCTTGGTGTCATCGGCAAACTTGCTGAGGGTGCACTTGATCCCACTGTCCACGTACATCAAATTAGATGTTGTCACCAACAATGTTAAACAGCACCAGTCCCAGTACTTACCCCTGAGGAACACCACTCATCACTGGCCTCCACTTGGACATTGAGCCGTTGACCACAACTCTTTGAGTGCGGCCATCCAGCCAATTCCTTACCCACCGTGTTGTCCATCCGTCAAATCCATGTCTCTCCAATTTAGAGACAAGGATGTCATGCAGGACAGCGTCACATGCTTTGCACAAGCCCAGGCAGATGATGTCAGTTGCTCTTCCCTTATCCACCAACACTGTAACCCTGTCATAGGTCACCAAATTTGTCAGGCACGATTTGCCCTTAGGTACCTTCCAACCCAACCCATTCTATGATTCTGTGTTGGCTGTCCCCAGTCACCTCGTTATTTTCCATGTGCCTTAGCATAGTTTCCAGAAGGATCTACTCTATGATCTTGCCAGGCACAGAGGTGAGATGAGACTGACTGGCCTGTAGTTCCCCAGGTCTTCTTTTTTTCCTTTTTAAAAATGGGGGTTATGTTTACCCTTTCCTAGTCAGTGGGAACTTCACTGGACTGCAACGACTTCTCAGATATGATGGATAGTGGCTTAGCAACTTCATCCACCAGTTCCCTCAGACCCACAGATGAATCTCATCACGTCCCATGGACCTGTGCACCTTCAAGTTCCTTAGATGGTCTCAAACCTGATCTTCTCCTACAATGGGCAGTTCTTTTCCCAGTCCCTCCTTTGCCTTCTGCGACTTGGGTGGTGTGTCTAGAGCACTTGCTGGTGAAGAGTGAGGCAAAAACGTTGTTGAGTACCTCAGCCTTGTCCATATCCTGGGTAACCAGGTCTCCTGGTTCCTTCCGAAGAGGGCCCACGTTTTCCCTAGTCTTCCTTTTGTCACTGGCGTACCTATAGAAGCTTTTCTTGTTGCCCTTGACATCCCTGGACAGATTTAACTCTATCTGGGCTTTAGCTTTCCTAACCTGATCCCTGGCTGCTCAGACAATTTCTCTGTATTCCTCCCAGGCTACCTGTCCTTGCTTCCACCCTCTGTAGGCTTCCTTTTTCTGTTTGAGTTTGTCCAGGAACTCCTTTTTCTTCCATGCAGGCCTCCTGGCGTTTTCACCTAACTTCCTCTTTATTGGGATACACCACTCCTGAGTCATTAACGTGGCTGGCTCAAGCTGATAAGCCTGTGTAGGGGAAAAACGTGGGTCAGAAGGCCCATGAAAGAAAAGCAGGGAAAACTGGATAAATATAGAGAGAAAGGGCTGCAAAAATCAGGATTAATACACGCCCCTAATTTCAAAGGCAAAGAAGTAGAGGTTATTTTAGGGGCACTTTAACCAAGCTCTTGTGCTAGGGTGACATCGATCTCAGGAGAAAAAGAGGATCTCTGAGGCTCTAGTCCTTTGCTGTGATTTGTTACACTGTACTGTCTTTCCACATTATGCATTCTGTAGACCAAATGCAACCCTGCTCATTACCATTCTTTAGTGTACACAAAATGCATTTTGTGTGTATAAATTAAAGCCTTAAGTGCGGATTCAAAAGTATACCACGATGGGATTTCTGGTATTAACTCTGCACGTAGTGCCAAAATTCCTAGAAAAGGAAATGTAACATCAGTGTGGATTCAGTATTGTCAGTCTAGCAACACTGTTCCATGCTGTGGGAGTAAAAAGCCTACACACACCCTTTTTGGAAAATACAGCAGGTGCCAATATTCTAGTTGAACTGAGTGGTATTTATGGCATCTACTTGTTCTCAGCTACTTTATTTCATCAGTACTTCGTTCCCTTCCCTGCCTGCACCTTTCTTAGTTGCCTAAGAGACAAAGCATAGTCAAATACATCCAGCTGTTTTATTTCCTTTAATCAGCCTTTGGAAGGTCATGAGAATGACAAGTTTCTCCTGTGCTTTAGAAACATGTGTCAAATCTGTTTGCAAATGTCCTTCTGTATGAACAGATCAAAGCACTAGCCTGGTCAACAAAAGCAATGAGCATATCAGCCATGCCAACGGCATCAACACTTGGGCAGGAATTCTGGCAGAACAAGCCATGAATCAAATATTCAGGTGCAGATCCTCAGCTGGTGGAGTGTGAACTGGATGGTGCATTGGTAGATCCGAGCCAGCTCATCTTAGCCAGGGGTCTGGACATTCAAGCCACAGAAACTCCAACCTTCTGCTAAGAAGTAAGAAGATTGTGACTGTTGCTGTTTGTCCCTTGGAAAGCTGCAGTAGGCGGCATCGGAGTCTGAGAAGGAAGTGTTTAGCGCTGGAAATACACTTTCAGCAGCTCACATGAAAATGGGAAAGAAGAACCCTTACCTATCATCTGGACTGATGCAGAGTTATTATGTGTGGCCTTTCATATCCCTGGAGATCCATGATTTGCCTTCTTAGTTTTAGTGTCTCCCAATTAAAATACAGCTACATGATCAACCAATAAGCCTTACCCATTTGTATCTGTCTTAATAGGACTCCTTGATGTGGCAGGGAAAAGGGAGGCAGAGGGGAAGAATATTTACTGTGATCCTTGCCAACACTCCAATAAGCTGCTTTAATATTTCTCTAACTAGTTTGTCTGTGAGCTGCAAGAGGGAAGCCACTTTTACCCTAACAGAAAAGTTTAAGATACTGAACTCAGAAAAAAAAATGGACTAATTCAGGGCTTTGACACTAAGTCTCTTTCTCCGTGTGATGCAACAGAGTTAATTCTTTCTTACCTTACAGAATAGACCTAAATCAATAAATACATAAAATGTATTTCTTATTAATTAAAATATAGTAGTATATGTCCTTACCTATGTTACTAAATACCTCAAAGAGTTAAAACAGCAATGATTTTTCCAGACATTTGCCTTTTCTTCTTTTGAGCTCCTGCATTTCTGACTTTGAGCAATGCAAACAAATTGGCCGTATTTACTTTGAGTGAGACTGAATTCCCTTTGTGCAGTATTCACTCAATGACTACTTTTCTGTAGAGGATGTTTAATAACTTCTTTTGTTGATTGAATTTGAACTAAAATCTGAATTTTGCTTTCATTCTAATATTATATTGGCTGTTTATCTGCAGTATGCCAAATAAAAATTATATAGGTTGTCAGAAGCAAAGGCGGCAAAGCATTTACAGGAAGGGTTGGTCTTGAAGGATGCAGAACTGATCACCAAATTCTAACAAGTTCAAATACAACCTTAGCTGATTATCCCTGGAAGAAGTTAAGTGTTTGAGGTTCTTCAACAGTCTTTACAAAACAATGCGATGCTTTCAGTCCAAGGGTGTCTCCTTCTCTCAGAAGGTGTCCGCAGCTGTTAAAAGAAACAATGGGAAAGACAAGAATGAAACTGGGATTATTCTTCGACTGTGGGCCTTTTGTGTCAGGCTTGAGACACAGCAGCGATGCATCAAATGGTGAATGGCTGCTACCCATGCTGCATGAATTTTTTGCCAAATCAAAGGACTTTGTTTTCCAGCTCTGTTGCCAGTCATGGGACATAAATCACAATACATAATATCTAATAATAAGCTTGTGAATGTTACGATGAACTGCTTTTGTGCAGCAGAGTGATTTCTAGTTTCTGTGATCCTCAGTCTTTTACAGGGGAGCCAACAATGCATGCTTGGAAACACATCTGCTAAACAATTAGCCCAGGAACCCCCTCCCTGGGATTTAAGGAGTTCCACAGTGCCCAGACTGACAGGTACTACAAGCACTGAGTCAATAACAGCTATGCAGCACATCTTAGTTCCAAGGATAAAATTTGGAGAATTTGGAACATTAAGAAATATTTCACTAACAAGAATCTGAAAGGTTCTGAATCTGCAACACATAAAAGTTGCAGTAATTTCAAAGCACGCCCAGGGAGGTAGGAGTTTGGAACTGGGGGAAGCCCCTAGTATTTGGGTGCCGCAGCCTCCTGAGAGCACACCTAACAATGTGGTGCTTAAGGCTTTTAAGACTTCTTAATGGAGATCTATTTTCAAATTAATGGAGATTAACCTAGGCCGTCCATGAAACCTTCTTACAGAAATACAAGGACTGCACTAAATGCAAAGGGACAATTACCGAATTCACATTTTTAGAAAGACAAGGTGAAGTATATTACAATCTTTCAATTTGGAGAAGTTCATTGAGGCCACAGGAGGAGACCAGATCATACCTGGAAACTAAGATAAGAAACTATGACACTATAAACTCCACAATCAATTTGTGATAAAACCACTGGACTTCCCAAAGCACTGGCAGTCATCCAGCTCACAGAAGCTCCTGCAGAATTACTAAGACTATGTATATGTATATACATGTATACATAATATACATGTATATAATAGGCAATCCAAAATACAAGAAGAAAAGAAGGTTAAAGAATAAATGCATGCAATGCCAATGAAGAGGTCACAGGAAAAAAAACACGGTGATTCCCCATGCTGCAAAAATGGTACAAGTTAAGACAATGCTTGGGGTTTTGATGAAGATGCAAAACCTGCAGTAGATCGGGCAGCACAGGAGTTTCCTCATGCCAGTACCCTGCACACAGACAAAGACAGCGGCATTGCTACCAGAAAGAAATTCTTCATGGGGAAAGGATCAGGGGGCCATGCTGTGACAGAGAAAGCATGTGGTCCTCATGAGAGCACACTGGCTACTGCCTGCTATTAAACATTCACAGAGAGAAAGCTGAGAAACTAATGGGACTGTGTTTATGTTGGAAACTGGCATCCAACTGCCTGGACATCAGTTAGAGCCAGAGATGGCAAAGAGGAAAAACCCTGATATTCTGGAGTTCTGGGACCTGTCACTTACTTGGCATCATACATGCATTGACATACACCCAAACACAGAGATATATATATAGACACACACACAGACTGGAATACAAATGGTCTTGGCAGCAACATCACAAGAGGTGGTCCTGTTGTTGAATGAGCTTGTTACTGTGAGTAAAAATCAGCCAGCCAAAAAAGAAGGTGACACTTTCTTCAAATCCCACACAGCTAAACAGCACATTTTGCCCAGGAAGCCAGAATTCATATAATCATCTCCCTCAGTGAAGTTGGCATCTTTCTCTATAAATATCAAGCTGGCAGTCATTCACTTCCAGACACAGAGTCCCCACAAGCCTATACTGAGTACTTCCATGGAAAAGCCTGTCCAGCGCTTTGGAAGCAGATCTTTTAGTTATATTGGTTGTAAATGTAGAGAGAAGGTGCAAAATAACGTGAATTGCAAAGGGGGCATAGGTCAGTATCGTGTTTGTAAGGTCAGGTATGGATAGGGACACTATAGGCTCAGCCAGTATCAGACAGAAAGAAAGGCACGTCTTGGAACCACCATCCCAGCCACTGGGGTATGATACGATGGCATTGATTCATTATATTCCATTCAATTTTGAGTGTGCAATCATGTCAGGGATAATATTCCAGGGTGCTGAGGTTAATTGCTGTTTATCCAAGCTGATTGCAGGCCTCCCACATTACATTCACTTTAAAAAGATTGAAATGTTTCCTTACGTCTGTAATAAATTAGCCTGCTGTTGGAATTTACAGGAAGGAGGTAGTAAAGGCAAAACTATAGCACAGTGATTTCTGGAGGTTCATAATGAAAGCAGAAATGGGCACAGTGCACATTTGCAGAGGGTGAAACTGATATTTTGTGCTTTAGAATAAAGATATTTAAACTGGCAATAGGGTACTGTTGCAAAAATGGGAAATACCATCCTCAGACCAAGAGTTTTGCACAGATGGCACAGAGCTATGCATTGTATCACTGGGTGCTGGGAAAGCCCCTGCTCCAGGATGGTGTCGAGCTGTAGTCATCATCTTTCAAGACAGATACAGGCAAAATGGAGAGAGTTTAGAGGAAATGACGAGATTAAGAACAAGAATATCTGACCTGTGAGTAAGGAGTCAAGGTGGTTGTTTAAGCTGGAAAAGAGGAAGCATGCAGATAAAATTTTAATACACTAATATGCAAAAGTTTCTTGAAAAGGAGGACACAGAATGACTTCCTCTGTTTGCTAGGGATGAACTGAATACTCACATCACCACAGATGACACGGAAGTTTCAGCTAGAAAATATCTGCGTCAATTTTTTAGACTGCCCAGCAACGTGTTAATATCTCTATAAAATACTAAAGCAAGAAGAATATGCTCAGATGTAACCTGCATATCTTAAAAGTTTGATTATTGCTGAAGATGAATGAAAAGGGGGTTTTCTTTACTTCTTTAGTTTGCTGGCCTGCAGAATAGTCTTTAAAAAACAGTTCTTGCTAGCAGTGAAAAATCATATATGAAAAGTTTTTAGTGAAATTAAAATAATGTCTCTTTCTGTCTAGCTTTTTAATCCTTTCATGAAAGTTTGGCAGCTCTCAGAATTAAAACCAACAAAAAGTTAATTTGGCAAAGGGAATGTGAAGCACTCACTGATGATGAGGAAATAACCTGATATAATTCACCCATTGGGTATATATATTATTTCTGATACAGTAATGGTCCACATGGTAAATATAATGTTAGTATTACCATAAAGCACAACTTTCCACAAACACAGCTTCTCTACCTTTTGTTTAAGCCATTCATTCCTTATTGTCTGTTCTATCCCATAGACGTTGTTTTTGTAAAAGCTTTCCATTACATCAGGTATGAGCAAAAAGCTAAAACAAAGGTTCGTTGAATTCCTCAGCCAGGGGCCTCCTCACACATTCCTCCTGCACCTTTCACTGCGAGGGGTGTGTCAAGTACGCACAGGGCTCCCGCTCCGGCCACCAGCCAGAAATACAGGTTTATAAAGTACTTTTGAAAAGGTTTAGCAAGTGCTGGGTTTTGATTTCATTTTGGAAAATCCCTTACTGATTTTCACTGCCCGACTCCACTTTCATCAGTTTAGTTGTTAACAGTGACACTTAATGAAACAGGATGAAGATGCCTGAAATAAAATCATGGTGGTATACAACCGGGGTGGAATTTCTTCCAGTTCTCTCCCTTGGAAACAAACAGGACCATACCGAAATTAGTGAAATGCTTTTAAGTTGTTTCTTTTCTTTTTAAGTCTTATCCCATGGTACCATCAGTTTCTTTTTGACTTAGCAGCTGGAATCAGTATTTCTGTCTATGGGGATGGCAAGGATTTAGTCAGAGTGAAGAGCTATGCTAATAAAGTAGAACAAAACACTGGGAGCAAGAAAAATATATTCTGTTCTTGGTTTAAAGCTGAGTTTGCCTTAAATTGGTGATCCAGTGGGTGCTTTGAACTTGAATGTGTTTTGACTTATTTAACATGTAAAAAGTAATCATTAAAAAAACCACATTCTGTATTAATGGGACACATGCATAAGGTGAAGTTTAAGAAGGTGGCTTTTGCTTGATTTCTCTAATGTTACTGTAATGCACAGTTGGAAACTCAAGCAGCACCACTGGAGACTGTTAAAATTAATTTGTTTACATTTCAGTCCCAACCTATTCACATTTATCGTATAGTCTGTACTTCCAGATGAAATTGATTAAGCACATTCTGTGTTCACTCATATTTGTTAAGAGTTTGACGCACAAGCAGCTCTTTGCTGATTCCTAAATGAGTCTATGTATAACAGGACTGGGCCTACCATGTCTTATGTTTATTTTCTGATTATGGTATTTTATTACACTTAATTTACACACTGAAACCATTTTTTTTTTCTTTTACAGAGCTTCCTGTTGGCAACGTGACATTGTGTGAATGGCGTATAATCTCAACTCCTTTTGCAATATCATGTGGTCTAATGCCAACTTTTTGTTTAAAAAGGGTGTGAAAGGATTTGACCTATGAGAAAATGATGCTAAACATTAACTGTGACATCGTTTGAGCACCTGCCTCATGAATAACCCCGGATACTCTCACAGATGCAGGGCAGAATAGAATAGAAACTTCTTAAAATCAATTTCAACAAGAACTCTGTCATACAATCCCATGTGTCCTTTCTGTCTTTAGTTTCTAACTTAAGTAAAAGTTTCGTTCTTGGTTGATGAACAAAGAATTTTCAGCTGATACCAAATACCTAATTACTATAAACTGTATGCTCTGGACAAAGGCCAACTGTCCTGGTTTGAGGTAAAACAGAACCAATTTTGGTCAGTAACTTCGCTTTTTAGCTGGGCCTCTCTAACAACTGAAACTAACAGCATATTGTGCAGACAACGTTGACTGTCTCAGAGTGATAAGACCTATGTTTATAGTTGATGCCCAGGCATGGCATGCAGAGAGGACCTGGCTTATGCTTATTGCTAAAACGACCAAGGCCATCCAACTTTGTTATTCGCTCCGTTGGAGGGTCGGAAGCAGAAAAGCATAGTGGGGTCCCACCTGCAAGGAGGAGCAAACAGGACAGGTGACCCAAAACTGACCAACGAGGGGATTCCATCCCATCTGCCTCATGCTCAGTATAAAGGCTGAGGGATCGAAAGGTCAGCTCTCTCTCTCTTCCTGCAATGGCC
>NW_009646943.1:203484-206327 GCF_000708025.1 Charadrius vociferus
TTATTTTATTATTAATATTTCATTAAAGTAGTTTAGTTCCTTCTAAACTCGTAAGTCTCTTTTTCCTCCTCTGCCCCTCCCTCTGAAGAGGGGTAGAGGAGAGCATCTGTCAGTCCCATCTGGGGTCCTCCGGGTCCCCAGTAGCCGATTTGGCCTAAACCACGACACCAACTATGATAACCATGCTTTGCCTTAGTAAGCTTCTAGCTAATTTCGTAAGCTTTGTAATGTGGTTACCAATTTCCCATCGCCACTTGTTGTGCAGCGTTGCTAGGTGTGCTTACAACACCTGTGATTCACCTCTGCTCGGCTGATTTTGAGAGTTTCCCTCTGAAAGCTTTTAAAATGCATAGGTTGCGTTACAGCAATAAAAACATCACAACAGAAATAATGAATGAAGGTTTACACAGGTGAAAATGAATATGAATATGAAGATCTTGTTTATTTTCAAATTACTTAGACCTTCTGCCTTGGAATGAGCATTTATTTAAATAAAAAAGTCAATAGCCATGAGGGGTTCCAAGGTTTGCATGTGAAGCACTGCATGAAAAATGGAACAGAATTAAGTGACTTAACTGAGTACTTATTGTCATGTTCTCTTCAGAATCTGCTTTCTTGTGGAACAGACAAAACAAAATATTACTTTTCAGCTCCATTGCTAATTTTTTGTAAAAGACTTAGGCCTTAAGGTAAGGTCTCAATGTGAAAAGCTCTGCCTTTGCATCCAGGCATTATTGCACAGATTTCTTCCAAGTGCTTCTTTGTGTATAGCTGAAAGGGAAGAAAGACAACTGCACCTAAACCTGCAAGTCTTTGGTTTTAAAATATTATGTCCCATTCAAACAAAAGAAAACAAAAAAGAATTTTAATGCTGGAACTGATGGAAGTGCAAATAGACTTTGGGAAGTGGGGTAAAAAGGACTAACTATACCTCACCAAATTCAGTCACTGGGGACAGGGCTGGGGAGGTCAAAAGACAGCCCAAAACCACACTGAAAAATTGAATGTTTGGTTTTTGCATTTCACGGTAAATCAAAACTCTGGTAGTAGAATTGTCCTCTTTGAAAACAGCTTCCACCTCCAGTTACTCTGGACAGAGTTGTGGTCGAAATTAACTTCAGCTGAGTAACTGCTGTAGGGAGGTGTTTGTCTTACTCTGTCAATGTGATTGAGGAAAGTGGTCCTTACACTCCCTCGGAATGCCAAGTGGGAGCCATTTTAAGAGAGCACCTTTTCTATGTAGATAATGGCCCTTGGAAACCAATGGGGTTACTTTTGAAAAGTCGCTTCTAATGCTATGCTATTGCTAAGGCAAATATATTTTGTATTCTGAAATTACAGAATCATCATTAATTTTATGTAGTTTCTTGATAAACTGTTCATTGCACCAGGTACATTCCACAAGGAAGGAATAAGAAAGAAGCAGAATATTGAAGAATAAGCCATACTCAAGTGAATATGGGGTAGTAGAAAGTTGATGTGTGCTTCTCTGTCTCTGTACGTTTACACATTTGGTTTCTGTGTATCTATATCTATATAGAGGTACCTGTAGAAGGAACTGTGGAAGAAACTGCTAGAAGGACCGCAAGATAGTTGTGTACAGAGTAAGGCCCAGGGAAGAACAGAGAAGCCCAAAAGGTAGCAGGCAGCTGACACATGAGCAGTAGAGCTGAGCTTGGCTAGACATTTGTGCTGCTCTGGCAATACCAAGCATTTCTGAAAACTATTTGATTATTCAGTGTGCTCTGGCTGCTTCAAGATGCTCTGGAGTAAATCAAACCAAATATAACTTTTTTTCATAATGATCAAGTTACAGTATGAGATGGCAGAGACTAAAGTAATTTTTGTGCTCAAACGATGTATTTTCCGTATCTTTAATGTGCTAGATTTTCATCAACCTTAATTCGGAGTTTCCTAGGTTTATCATGTTTAGTTTAGGAATAATAACAACATCACTCCAAAGTCATCTGGAAAAAATTGTCTGGATTTTACTCTACATTATGAAATCGATTTTCAAGTAGTTTTGTCAGGGAATATAATTCCCAGCATTGGTTGAAACAGTTTTGGCGGAAAATTAGATCTTTATTAAATGCACATTTTTAAACAAAAAGCCTGCTTTCTGGGGAAAGCCTTGTTTTCTTTTAAATTAACTAATTAAATACTCAGAACGAGTCTTTTAGCCAAAAGTTGAAAACCCTCACTCTGTAAATGCTCCCATCTCTTCCCGTGGGAGTTGTAGCTCAAATGCCTAGTTGTCGTCTATTAGGACTTGCTCTCTCCAAGGAGACTGCAACCCCAAGGAAGCACTGAAGGCAATCAAAAAGACAGGAGACAGACAGACACAGTCACAAGCCAAACCTGCACCTGGTTACAGCTCCCAGGGCCCAGCAGGATGACATTTTCTAGAGTCAAGCTTTTGGAACTCTTAGGGAATAGCTGGAAATGTGACTTCCTCTTGCGTTCCAAGATACAACGCGCCTTCTGCAACACAAAATTTCCAAGAGCAATGGAAAAAAATTACTATCAGCTTGTCTTCCTCCTTGCTCCTTAGAAACCAGCATTATTCATACATCTGAACATGGGAACTAAACAAGGTTTTGATGTGGTGGGTGTTTGGCACCTGGTAGTACTTGTCCCACTATCTTCCAGAACTGTCAACTGACAGTTAACTTAAATCATGTTATACCCAGTGTCTAAATTTGTTTGTGCATACCAACTAGAATTTATATAACCCTTAACAATATTGTAAAAGAAAGTTCACCCACAAAATACCCATCAGCATAGCTTACCAAACAGCCTTATCTTCATTTACATTAAGCTTCCACTCTTTACCATTCAACATA
>NW_009646943.1:206372-211427 GCF_000708025.1 Charadrius vociferus
TGCAGACTTACAGTAAACTGTATCATAAATGCTGTAATTCATAACAGTACGTCTGTTTGAGGAAGATTTCCCATGCCTAGTGAATGCTTAATGGCTTTTAAAAATACTAACTTTCTTTATATATTTCGACACTGAGTACTGTATATAGGAAAAGAAATTATGGTTCTTGCTCACCCACAGAATTCACAGAATTCACAGAATTCACAGAATTGTTAGGGTTGGAAGGGACCTCTGGAGATCATCTAGTCCAACCCTCCTGCCAGAGCAGGGTCACCTACAGCACGTTACACAGGACAGCGTCCAGGCGGGTTTTGAATGTCTCCAGAGTGGGAGACTCCACCACCTCTCTGGGCAGCCTGTGCCAGTGCTCCACTACCCTCAAAGTAAGTGGTGGGATCACCAGGTCCCCCGCTGGGTGCTGGAAGGTTTCTGAAAAACTGCTGGCCCAAATGAAGACTTGGGCCTGCCTGTATGAAACATTTTGCCTGGAGGTCAGCTGAGGTGCAGAAGTGACAGAGGTCCTTGAGGTTTTGAGGTTCCTTCTGACTTTTCTTTTTCTCTTCCTTTTGTGAAGCAGCAAAGCTGGACGTCCCCAGAACACATACATGATTGACAGGTGAGGAAGCCAGTTCCCACTTGAACCATCAGTGTCTTATGCCCCGGGCAGTGAAACAGATCACTGCAGTGAAACTATTTCTCTATGTGTGGTAATTGTAGAGGCATCTAGGCAGCCCCAAATGGAGGCAAACCCCACACACCCTTAAAATAACAAGACTAGTGCAGGTCAATGTCCAGCGCTTTATTCTTGAGACTCCAGTCTGCAAAGAAATGCTTCCAGAAGAGTCTGCTCAGGTAGAACATATATACAGCGGTATGAAGACTAAACACATCGTAGGGCTTGGAGTCTGCCTGGTAAAGTACTGCCATGACCTGTAAACACGGGCAAGGATTAAGGTCATATCCACATGCTGACGCAGGAGTTTTATGACTAAGTTAACCATCCTGTTTGAAATGCAAACTTGCACCCCTCAGAATAGCATGCAAAGGGGCCACTAGTAGCGCCTGGAGCTAGAAACTTCCAGGTTCTGCTCTCACAGACAGGGCAGCTGGCAAAGACAAATTCTGCAGACGGAACAGATGTAAGGCGGGAGAAAATGAGGCTAGAAAATCCATGCACTCCTTCCCTGAGAGTTACAGAATGATAAATCTAGCAGAAATCATCGCCCTACCCTTGGTGTTGGATGCAATGAACTATGCCTCAGGATAGCAAGTCCTGGATCATTCGGCAAAGGAAAGAGCTAAACCCTGACCAAGCTTTTCATCAACCTTATCATATTATTAAAAATACATGCATTTTGCAAGACCCTCAGGCATATGAGGTCACAATGCAAATGCCGATCCTGAAGGCATATGACGAAGAAATGCTGTTCCAGCCTCTTGCAAAATAAACAATTCCCTGTGTAATTGCTTTTGTTGCTGATTTTGGCCTTGGGTCCATAAGGCCAGTAAAAGGTTTTTTCTTTTATGTCCCTGAATCAAAGCTTTAACTACTAACAGGTGAGACAGGTGGATATCCAGCTATGATGGAATGAACAGTTTCTCCCTCAACTTTGAACAAGTGAATACTATATCCCAATCTGACATCAAGCTTTAGACTGATGAAGTGCTGGAATGGCGAAGGAAGGCAAGGTACCTGGAAATGCCTCACTTTCCCAAGTGATACTGCCGTGTTCCTTTTGTGACTGACTGATATGAAAGGTGCTTTAACTTCGACTTTACTTCCATTCAGCCTAGATAGACCTGCAGCTGTTTCTCAGGAGAAAATTTATCTGTATGAGCCCTTATATTGCTTCGGGCTTAGTTAGTGTGTCACCCATGATCAAGATTCAGAATTTCAGCTGCAGCTGCTGCTGACTGTTCCACAATTCACAACGAAGTATAGATTTTACAACCAACCCAGGTAAGGATAGCTCTAACCAGCCATAAGGTCAGTGTCTCAGATATGCAATGGGAAATGGACAGAAATTGCTGCTGGCAAGGCAGCAACATATACAACCTGTACTATATAGACTTAAGTTGGAAGATATTTCTATGAGAAAACAGTGGGAAGGCCTAGCATGCCAATGGACTGAAATATACCTACTGGGTAACATGTTTATGTGAGTCTGCAGGAAAAAACTGCTCAGTATGTACACCTGATCCTGGAGCCCCAGCTCAAAGTGCTAACTTGAAGCAACACTTCAGCTGGTGCTTCTGAAAGATGGGATCCAGGAAACAACGTAATCATCAACAACATAAATAAAATCAAGCTTTGCCAACTCTGCCTTTTGAAGAGCAACTTGAGTAGCTAATCAAAGGAAGTAGCTCACCAAAAGAAGCAGGTTGTCCTGGGATACAAACTCCCGAACGACACGTCTCTCTGAATGACCAACAGGGAAGTCCAGCAATGAATACTGACTTTGAAACCTACAGAGAGAAGATGTAAACAACCCACTGAGAAGCAGAGGTCAAGTTCACCCTCCTAGTGTTACTGGTTTTGGCCGGCTATGGACTTAGGAAGCTGACACACTTGGTTCATATTTCTATGATTGTCTTTGCAATCATAAGAATAGTATTTCTTCCCCTCCCGTAGATTTTACAGTAGTTCATCGATTCAATGTCAAACTCTACAGCATCAAAATTAGGATATTGCTGAAAAAATGAGAAGTTTGGTACAGACTGATGACTGTTTATTAAGTGCTTCTCTGTTTTTCACTTTGCAGTGCACAATGAAAACCAGTCTCAAAGGACTAGCAATTTAATAGGACCATGTTAAAAGATCACATGAATGAATAGGTCTTTGTGAACTGAGTAAATTTGAGTAACTTTGGGGTTTTTTTCTCACTCTTTTGTTTGTTCCATTTGGCCGTTCATGACAGTCCTTTGGCCATAGATGGATTCTGGTTCCTCATTCCATGTAGACCCAGAATTCTCTCTTGAAGTTTAGCCAGAGGATCAGATGTCCAAGGAAGCAGGATCAGCCTTGTCATAGTAATTTCTTGCAGCAATAGTGTCTTCAGTTGACCAACACTTAAGCTTTCTCACAGTTCTTCTTTCCTGTTTAGTTGGAAACCTGTTTAACCTGTAACCAGTGCAAAGTTCTTGCTTGTAGAAGTGAGGGACATACAGTCTTACGCAGGTAGTCATCCTATCAGGTGAGCCTAATCAAATTTTTTAGCAAGTTAAGTAGCCCCATTGAGACTAATGCCCACATTTGTATGCTGGAAATACATTCTACGTGTTTTATAGAAGCCAGGCTATATGCATGTTGCCTTTCAGGACTGATATCATAGTTCTGTAAGACTGTACCACGAGAAATGCAAGACAAACTTTCGGCCATTGAAATATAGCAGAAGTTTGTAAGACAGAAGTTGTCTCTAAACAAGGTATAAGGCAGAGATCCATTCCAGAATTCCTAAACATTCCCACAATGAGCAATAAGAAGTGAATAGTTGTATTTGCATCCCTTACATTTTTATTTTTCATGAGTTTCTACCAAAAACATTTGCTTGAAATTTGGATCATGTTTCCTGAAAGTTTTGTAGATCCATATGGGTGCATTTGTGCTTTTGCTTTTTTTGTAGTCTTGGATTTCAACATCAATTGTTCCCATGGTTATGTTCAAAACCATTCTCTAAACACAGTCTGGTATCGCCTGAGTTGTGTTTTGACACAATGGCTTTAGTTAAGAGATGTAGGTTTGGATTGTTTTGGTTTGGTTTTGTCTTTCAGTTTGTCAATACTTAAGGAAACGTGCTGAGACTGTAGCTTATTACCCACACTACATCATAGGCAATCATATTTGTCCTTTATTTTGTATTACCCAACTCTGTTGTCTACAAGCACAACTGAGCTGGTGCCATCTTCTTCTTTACGTACGTGATGAAGACTTCAAAGAGACCCTGACTCACTTCTGAAGCTTCTAATTCAAGATCAACATTTTAAAAAAAAAAAATCACATTTTTCATTTAAACTCCCAATCAGGACATATATATTCTGTCAGTAATTCCATTCAGCATCAATTTTAAATACTGAAGTGGAGCTAATTAAAACCCTGTTTGTCCTTAAGATGTCTTTTTGCTATTATGTGTGGATAATGACATACTAGCTTTTCAGTTCAGTGGCCAAACTAAACAAACGGAAAATAATTTTGGTTTGAGTAGAACTGAAAACATTTTAGTCAACCCAAAAGGGTTTATTTTGGTTTCTTGTTATGCATGGCCTGGAAAATCATATTTAAAATGAAAATGTAATTTTAAGACTACAATTTTGTCCCAAGTTTGGAGGAACAACACACATTAACCTTTCGGTGTTATTTTCAGGTCTTGTATTAAGTTCAATCTAACTTTGTTAATAACTGTGATGTTCTGAAAGCGTGTTTTTCAGAATTATGTAGGTTTTGCTAAAAATAGGGCTCCCTACTCTGCTGTGAATATGGATTGACAAGTTTTCGGTTTCTTTTAAGGAACATTGGATTGTAAGAGGGGAAAAGCCATTTAATTTTCTTCGTCCCGCCAACAGGAACTCCCTGGAGTTCTATTTATTGTCTTCTGTTAAGGGGATTATTTTTAAATTCAGTTTTAATTCTTTTGCCTGGCTGTCCCGCACAACCACGTCCAGGCAGCTCCTTCTGCTCAGCACCAGCTCCCCCAGAGCCCGCACCCACGTTTCAGACCCTCCACCTCGGCGCCTCCTCAGGAACCAGCCCCTGCCCTCCGCCATGACGGTCCGTGAGGGGCAGACCAGGCTGGGGCACCCCGTCCTCGGCGATAAAACTCATGCCAGCTACTGCCTCTGCCCATTAACGGAACGAGCTTTCTTCACCTGTATTCTTTCGCACCTTTTAAATTAATTAATCGCCGGCTAATTGCACACTTGGTCGGCTAGCGGTTATTTCTCCAGCGGTGCTTGGCTCCCCCTCCCCCAGCCCGCCCGCCCACCACAGGCGGACAACATGGCGCCTGTCCCACGCCGGCGGCCGCGAGCTGCGATCTTCCCCCGCCGCCCGCCTCCGAA
>NW_009646943.1:215719-262367 GCF_000708025.1 Charadrius vociferus
TTGCAGGGTGAAATAGGACGTGTTAATCCCCACGGAGGAAAGATCAGCAGCAGGCAGCTCTGGTTGTCAACCTTTTTAAACTGCTGAATGGAAAACACAAATGGCTACTGCTGCCCTTTGTGGGGTCAGAAGTGAAATGCAGGTGAGTAGTAGAGGCTGAAGTTATTGAGGCAAAACTGCTTTCTGAAAGAAGACAGAGCTGATAGCCTTTGGGTTAGGTTTCAGAGGGGTCTGACAGCTCTGCTTCCCCAAAGGGACAGGGGATGGTTGGAACTGCCAGTGGTTGCCTCGGGCAGGCTGGCATGCCCAAGCCAAGGAGCTATGGTGGCTTGTTGCCAGCCCAGCAGAGCATGGAGAGATGGTGGAGAGGTCCGGCCAGGTATGGTGGGGAGAAAAAAAACAGTCTCTCCTGCTGCCTGTGTTGCAGCTGTGCTAGAAAGAAGGTGTGGTACCTAAAATGCAAGGAATAAGACGGGTAAAACTGAAGTGAGGTGTGAGTAAAGTAAACAGAGAGGAAGCATAGATGTGTGAAGGAGGACTCGCTAAAGGGGACACGGTATCAGGCTTTACATTTGTACTGTACCTTCTTACCTAGACCTTAAAGTGCCTTTATAAACAAAAGCTCTCAGGATGCTTCCTGAGATGGATATGCAGAATGAATAACTTGTCCAAAGCTGCACAAATTCAGGCAAACATGGACCGAATCCCTATTCCTACCTGCTGTTGGTTACTGCTTCCTACTCCCTTCCTGTCTCACCATGAGTAACGCCATGAGAGGCAGTGTTGGATAAGCAACACGGGTGGTTAAAGAGCTGACAGACTTGCTCACAGTCAACAAGATGTCAAAGACAAAAATCTCAAGCAGAATCCAGAAGTCCTCAATTCCAATAGAAAGGTGTTGTGAAATATCCGCATTTCTTGTAGGGCTGGTAGAAAGAAAGTGTCTCTTCTCATAGGTTGTTAGACTTCTAACTCTGGAAGATTTCTTTTGTTTTAACAGATGGAATTGCTGATTTTCTGCATCAGAGCTGCAACAATTTTAAAGATGCTTCCACTGTCTTCAGGAGCCCCGCATATTACAAGAGGCAAGTTGATCTTATTATTGAGTTGTCAGTTCTGTTAACTTGTTGATTAAACAGCAAAAGTGATAGTTTAAAAAAATCACTTGTGAAACATAATAGTTAACCTTCCTCTTCCAGCATTTAAGTTTATCTTTACAAAACATTTTGGAACGTCCTAGGTTCAAGGTGATGTACATCTTCATAATAGAATGGTGGGTAACTTAGACAATCCATTCTTTTGTTCACTCCAGTTTGTCTTTCTTATGTTCATCCCTAATTCCTTGTGGTTTCCTGAGTTTTATGCCTCTTCCTTATCACATGGCAGGCAGCTTGCTAGGGTAGGTTGTATGGCATTTCCAAAATTATATACTGAGCCTTTTTGGTGTGTTTTGGGGTAGCTGGTTTTGGTTGTTTCGGGGGGTTTTTTTAGGTATTTCTTTTGTTCTTTGGGTTGGTTTGGATTTGTTTGGGGTTTTTTTTAAGCTTTTGAGTTCTGAGGTTTGAACTGGCTTGTTCACTGTGGTTTGGGGACTTTTTCAGAACTCTGCACTATTAGGGTATATATGCATACCCTCTCACTCAAAGCAGGTAGACTTACAGGGATATAAAAGGTAGAATCTAATCTAAACGTCTGCTAGAAAGATAATTACGTCTAATTTAATATGTATCACTCAGTAGGATGGATGAATTATAACAGGAGCAATAAAATGCATTTTAGCATGAACTAGAGATTCAGGAGGAAGTCTGCATTCATGTTAAGGAATTACATCTTTAGAAGCTTCTTTAATAATCACAGGAGAATTTCCTGATTCACGGGTGTGAGTTTTCTTTTATAAGGTGCAGTTTCTCCTAGGTTAATGTATTACAAGTTCCTTTTGTGAAATTGATACTTGATTTACAGCTATTTTTGCAAAAGGTATTTAAGTAAATAAAATGTATTTGTTACTTCTGTCAAAAGGGGATAATAAAAGATTCTCATGCTTTAGTAACAAAATGCATGATGAGAAAGCAAGGTCTAAAGCAATCAAATTGTTCCTAGATTCACATAATCTGGTAAGTTCCAAGTTATGAGTTTGTATGTAATATTTGTGATTTCTTCACTTAACATAGTAAACCACAATATATATTTTTATCTATGTTATATTTGTATTAGAAAGATTGTAATGAATTATCCATTAAGATGAAAATTGTATTAAATTAGGGGGACTACCAGGAGCAAACTTTTTTTTTTTTTTTTTTCTGTCTTAAAAACTTTAATGTACCTTAATGCACATTTGAGAGGCAGGCTACTGTTTTGAGTTCTGTGATCACCATGTGTCATTTAAAAAGTAGATTTTCTTAAATGTTGAATAATGGATCAACCTTGCATGCAATTGATGATAATTTGGATTTT
Source organism: Charadrius vociferus (assembly GCF_000708025.1). NCBI lineage: Eukaryota > Metazoa > Chordata > Aves > Charadriiformes > Charadriidae > Charadrius > Charadrius vociferus. Next base: position 218,174 of record NW_009646943.1, read on the forward strand.
CTTTTACATGCCCAGTCTTTATTTGGTTAATAGTAGTATTAAAGATTTGTTTAGTCTGTTCAGAAAAGTTACCTCATAAAACACAAAGTAGCTTTTTTCTTTTATGTATTTGCACAATCTTTGAAGTATGCAATTCATTGAACTGAACAGAATCACTTAATTAAATGTGACTATTAGTAAGTGACCTCAAAATTTGTGTTCAGTAATGTACTTCACATAGTTTTCCTTTGGAAAAAATATACCTGGAAACATGCACTTGGTGTTGCACTGGGCATCCAGACATGGTCCTGGGCAACAAACTCTAGATGGCCCTGCTTGAACAGGGGTGTTGGGCAAGATAACCTCGAGAGGTTCCTTCCGACTCTAACCATTTCATTATTCTCTAGTCAGAAGTCTTTGGGCATACTTTGAACATGCACTCAGCCTGTCATGACACAGACCACCTTCTAGTTTCTTTTCTGTACCAGTAGCAAGCTGAGCAGCTATCAGTCTTGCATCCAGATTTTGGTTTTGAAACTTAAATCTCCACCTTGCAAATGCATATTTGTCACCTTCAACTAATTGCAACCTATGACTTCAAATTTGATCCTAATGTTCTCCACTCATAAATTTGTATTGATGCATAAAAGACATTGCTTTCAGTCTAAAGTTAACATATGTACATTATGATGTATATGAAGTTGTTTTCATGAAGATTATGGTGTCTGTAATCCTGGACTTGTTGCAGCATATCTGCTTTCAAGGACAAATAGTGTGTACAAAGAAATTAAAACAATTATTAATCCATGAAATCTGTTAAGTGTTTGATTGGTTTAATTGTAACGGAGGGATAGCAGAAGATTTCTCAAGTTAAAACATGTATTTTTCTTACCTTTTCAAAAAAAATCATCTGTTATTTATATAGCATAAATGAGGAGAATAATTTGGAAATGAGAAAGAACCTTCTACTGATGTATAACTCTGCAGGGCTTGTTCCCACCATTGAGATCATGAGCAACACCCATTCTTGCATCTTCCACTTCAAAATGAAAAACTTAGTTTTTCCCAGTACATGTTTGATTAGCATGAGTGTTAGATTAGTTCTGATGACAATACTAACACAGTTGGTTTACTAATTCTCTGTGTTGCCACAGAACTTGTGAAACCCATAGCTGTGACTGGGACACTGTGGATACCCTACCTGTCCTTTATGCTTTTTCTTGACTGCTGGGCAGCTGTGTTAGCTTTGTAATTATCTCAAAATTGGAGACCAGAACAAGAGAAACACATTTAAATAAGGCTTCATCCACTCTCATGCCTGATTCAGTGTTGAAGCTCAGTGCTAGAGTAAGAAATATAGTGGAAGGAAAGGTCAATAGTGGCAGGTGTTGGGAGTTATATTAGAGAGGTGAGTTGTAGAATACAAACAAGAAGGGAGTGGGAAGTTAGAAGCCGGAACTACCAGGTGGAAGTGCTGAATCTCTTTTGCCCGGAGAAGAATGAGTGCTGTAAGCACTAAAGGTTTTATGATCTTCTGTAGCTGCTTGGGGGAATTAAATACAGAACAAACAAGAAATTCAAGTTTGAGTTGTCCAGGTAACTCCCTATAATTTCTGTAAACTTTGAACAGCTCTCAAAACTGAGAAATTCTATCCAGATTATAATGTCTAAATATCATGGAATTTCTCCCACTTTGTGACAAAAATACATGAAAATCAGGAAAATTTAGTCCTAGTTCAGATATCTCTTGAAGATATTTCTGATGCTGTAACTGAGGCCTAGACATTTTACTGCTTACTTGTGCTGGTATCATGACAGCAATGCAAATGCTCTCAGGTGATGAAGTTTATACTCCAAAGGCACGTGATACTGGCACAGTTTAGCACTATAGCTATTCTCAGAGAGCAATTATACTGATATAGATTGTCTTGATTGGTACAATTGCGTCCACAACAACTGGTCTAATTATTTTTCCCAACAGATACAGTATACTAGCTACAGACATACATATGTATGTATACATACACACCCCACTCTGTGTGTGTGTGTATATATATAAAAATAAAAACAAAACCACAGATGTAATTATACCTTGGTGTTTGGGACAATATTTCTGAGTAAGTTTAAGGATGGGTGAAGGTACCATAGTGTTAGTTCTATCAGCACAAACTGCTCAAACAAAGGTGGGGGCGGGGGGGAATGAATCCAGGTGCTCAAGAGCTGACTGCCATCACCAGTGGAGTCCTGGTGTATCCCCACTGGCTTCAGCCAGAGATAAACTCAAGGAATGTACTCTGAAGACTCTTGTATCCATCAGCTTTTACCCTCTGACTTAGTCCTAAAATGGTGTAGTGAGTCACAGGCAATTAGACACATAATCGGGGAAAGGGGTGTTTTTCAATATAGCCTTTGTAAGAAAGTTTTAAAGTCTCTTAAGTACTGACTTTCATTTCTAAAGCAGACTGGAGACAATGCAAGTACTTGGGACATCATTATCCTCAGAGTAAACATTACTTATAATACCGGTAAGAATTTAGAAGTCATACTTCATATCAATATGTTTTTCTTTGAATACAAGTGACTATTTTTTCTGTAGGTATAAAGCTCTTCTATAATTAATTAACTTTCCTGTCTGTGTTCAATACTCTGAGTTTGTTGTCACCCAAATACTTGCAGGTTTGTTTGGGTTTTTTTTTTTATCCACTTACAATGATATTATGCCCATTCTACAGGTGGTTGGTTTTACTAAACGTTCCTTAAAACTAAAATTTTAAGTGTTTTTCCTGGAGTTTTCTTTATTTTCCAAAGACTTTGCTGGTAGGAAAGCAGTTACTGAATGATGAACAAACATGTTCATTGCTTACTATAGCAGAAATGACTGGAGTTCAGTCTCTATAAACTTTTTCAATAACAGCTCTCCCCACTTGAGAGCTCATGTGAAGAATTATGCTGGCATATTTGATTTCAAACTCCTGTGTTTTGTCCAGTAACACCCTGTTTCTTTCAGCATTGCTGCTGCTCATATTTGTGTCTCATAAAATACCTGGTTTTCATATGGTATTTCTTCCTGCAGGTTTGCTTTAGCTTTCCTAGATTGTATCCTTGAGATAGAATTTTATTAATATATATATGTATCAGACCTTTAGATGATTTCTCAGTGCTTATTTATGCCTGCAAACTCTACTAATTTAGTGTCTAGACACCTTAACGCTACCATTTCCTCCCAATATTGCAGATTTCTAAAGAAATGGGCTGGCACTAATCACTATGATGTTACATTAAGTGCCCTCACAGTCTAAGCTGTTGACAACTTACTGAGAAAATCACTCCTCTGGAGTATCTCCACTGCAGTTCTAAGGGTGGTGTGCTGCCATTTGGCTTAAGGAGGAGTCTTTAAAATCTTTGTTCTTATGTAAATGTGCAAATGAAGAATTGATTAGAAGTTCTTGGTAGTAGTCTTCTGCCTGGTCTAGTGCTCAGTATTGTGACAGGAGTCATTTTGGATAAAACTCAGTATTTTTATATCAAAACAATTGGCTTTCCAAGCATTGTAGTTTGTCACTTTATTCACTTTGTATTTTCCCAAGCTTTCACTTGATGCAGCCAAGACATTTCCAATGAACATTTAGGATAAGAAAACAGTGTCTGTTACTTGTGAAATATCCAGGTATATTGACTTCTCATATTAATCACAGAATTTCCAGAGTTGGAAGGGACCTCTAGAGATCATCTAGTCCCACTCCCCTGCTAAAGCAGGATTGCCCAGAGCACATCACTCAGGACTGCATCCAGGCGGGTTTTGAAAATCTCCAGAGAAGGGGACTCCACCCCCTCCCTGGGCAGCCTGTGCCACTGCTCTGTCACCCGAACCGTAAAGAAGTTTTTCCGTTTATTTGAATGGAACTTCCTATGTTCCAACTTGTGCCCATTGCCCCTCGTCCTGTCACTGGGAACCACATGTCTCATATTCAGCTAACATTTTATATGAATTCTTTAGCTATGTATTTTTTTCTAGCTAGGTACTGATGTCCTTGCTCAGTAATTAGTTGCTACTAAAAAAGAGATCTCATGGCACCGGTAAAAATGTCCCTTCTCTGAGTATTATTCTTCTATGGTGTTTTATAAGACTGAAACATTTCATTAATATTAACTTTGTGTTCAAACAGATACTGCTCCAATAGAGGAATTGCTTGTAAAACTCGGAATGCCGCATGGATTAAATATATTTACTACTGAAGGAATGTTACTGGATACTCTCACAGGTGAGGATAAGATAAAGCCTAGTCCTAAGTTGAAGTCAGAGACTAAATTCAGCGTCCTATCCCAAACCTCTTTCCATTGAAATTGAAGGCAGTGAATAAAGACAACAAACCTATTGTTCATCTTTAAAAAAGTACATAGTGTTGTCTAAAGAATAAATTTTATACATGAATATACTATGTTATCAAAGTCTTCTGAAAGAAATATGACACTTCCAGCACTCATTTATTATTATTTTGTACCTCTTGCAGAAGGAAAAATTAAAAAAATTGCACAGGCAATTATGTACCTGTTTATTAATTTCGAGCTGCTGAAACAGCCACATTTTCAATGGAATTTTTTGATCTGAGTGACCTGAAATCCAGGTAGCAATGTTGATTTCTTCATTTTGAAGATTATTTTTTTTCTGTTTGGTATATAATTGGCATCTTTTAATCAGCATTTTAGGATATATATAAAATTCATTGGAAACAATGCAAAGGATCAGGCACTGTTGTAGATGCATGGTTCCTGTATCTATTATGATTTTTAAAGTAATATTAGTTCTTGTATTTCTTTCCTGTTAATTGTAGACATATATTTCCTTTGAAATTGTGGGCATTTTCTTTCAAATTAGCCATCTTGCATAGTCATTTCCCTGACAGACTATTCTGTGTATAGAAGTGATCATTCTATCTACAGAATGGGCGATTACATTTGTACCTTGGGAAATAATACGTTGCAAATCCTCGTAGTGGGTCTTCGTAAGTACTGATGATGTTGATTGAGGCAGAATTTGGAACCAGAGGTAGTAAAGTCACTTCAAGAAGAGCTTGTGGTCCCCAAAGCCTGTTTTCTTCAGCTGAATTATTGGGGCTAATAAAACATACCCTTTCCCTAAAAATGGCCTGCTTGTGTTCCTAAACTATTACAGGCACAGTAACAGAGCTGTAACAACAAAATTAATGCGGGGTTCTGGTACTGCTCTCCACTGTGCTTCAGTGCCTTTTTCACAACAAACTGAGAGAAGAGGTCAGCCCCCACCTCTCTATAACCTCCTTTCAGGTAGTTGTTTGTTTATTTGTTTTGCAGAACTGGGAAAAAAACAATGTAGTTTTTCCTGATCCTGTCCTAAGAGACAGATGAACTTTCAGCCATTATTTCCCAAATTTTGAAAATGTCAGCCTGAAATAGAAAGGCAAATTTCACTCCAAATAGCGGGCTTGGCAAATTTATGAATTGTTCTGATTCTTATTAGAAGATATTGTATTCAACTATCTTAATACTGAGCAATGCTACTAAGCCTTTTTTAATGCAACTCCCATAGTGTTGGCATCTTTCTGGAATTAAGACTTCACATGAGGTATCAGTGACTGACTCCAGTTCTCTAAATTGGATATGTGCAAGTATAGCAACACAAATCATGATTGTAGGATGGACAGCTATCAGATGTTTACTCACAAAATTAAAAGCCATTAAATATTCTCAATAACTATATATTTGTGCACTGGAGGAGCAAGACCAGATCCGCAATATAATGCCTCATTAAAGGATAACATTCCATTGCTTTAGCCAATACCTATGCTAATATTACTTTATGACCTGATGATAAAAGAAACAAACAAACAAAAAATAGAAAGAAAAGAACAAGAATAACTGTAGAGACACCAGCAAATCACTTTTACTGTCTTTACAATTTGTGCTGTCTTTATTGTGTGCTATTTTTATCCTTCTTCCTTCCTTTCTTTTCCTAGCTCTCTAAAATGAGGATCCATGGCTTTGAAATGGTAAGAAATCTGGAAATGTAATCTGTTTTCAATCTTTATATTTGCAAATCTCTTTACATGAGTGAATATTTGTTTGAAAGTATTTGAACTTTCTGGGACAAAACAGCTCAATTGCTGAACATCTTAACATAGAGACATTTTAGGGTGAGCCAAGATATTAGAAAAATGCAACTTTGGATTGTTACTCTGGAATTTAGTTGCAGCTACTTGAATTTGGCTGGGATGTTACCAGTGGATATTCTTGTGAGAATACAAAGGGATGTTTTTAAACAGTTAGAATGAACAGACCTTTGATTTTTCTGTACAATCAGAATAATTGGATCTCCAGCAGGTGGTTTTGCTGCTGTTTGTTTATATTCAGACATTTCACTCTCCTGACTAGGAGAAAAATCCATGTGCTATTTCCTTGGAGGTTGTTCAGAGTGACTCCATCTTGTCATTCCAACATTTCAGAGAGACAGTCCAGACTCCATCTTTCTTAGCTTGAGATCAGTAAAGCATTATGTGATCTAGCTATACCCAAATACAATCAATCACTCATTTTGCCTCCCTATTATTGAAAGAAAACTTGTGTTATTTATCAATTTATTTCTATGTCAAAGGAGATATAATAAGTTTGCTGATTTCTTACCTTTTTATTTCTCATAGAATTATTATTTCAGTGTAAGTATATGGTATAATCACCAGTGTTTAGCTAACAGAAATCTAGGTAGGTAAAATATCAGATTTTAAATTTAGGAGAAAGAGGAAAAAAAAATAGAAATCATCATAAAGTCCATTTAGAAGTTAATCTTTTTTTTTTTTTTTTTAGCTTCTCAGTCTCAAAATTGTGAAGGAGTTCAAATAAAGGAGTCACTAAACTTGCACAGAATTTGGAGACCAAACTCCCTAGTTCATGTAAGCATCTCCATTCTTAATTGCCAAGTATCTCTTTATTTTAGAGCTACTTAATCTCTTAAATTTTATCCTGCTTCTACTATACTTCCATATCTCCTTGTATCTGACGAAAGGAACAGAAACCTATGATTTTGACGTGTCAATACAGATAATAGAAAAGCTGGATGGAAAGAATCCCGTGCTTTCTAACTGTGCTCCCTAAATCAGCATGGTATCTTGTGCTCACGCTTACCTATTAGGCCGATTGTTGATAAGAGCACCACCTTGTGTACAGAAAGCAAAAAGCACTTGCTGTTACAACCAACACTGAAGTGACAGCTGAGAAACTTCGCATTACTGAGACAAGGTTCTTTCTCGGCTAGTTCATGTAACATTCATGTGAAACAAACTTACTCGGGTCTTGGGGGGAAAAATCGGCTTGTGCACGAGTCAATATATAGACAAGTATTTTAAAAGATACATTTGTGTCACCCATCCTTTACACGTATTTTGCACAAGCAAGTTAAGGCTCTCAAATACCAGTGCTTATTTTCTGGTTTGAAACATGGTTTCAGATAGTTATTTGATTTCAAAACAACTACTCTTGCAATACAGATTGGAAACCACATTTGAGAACTCCAGATCACAAGTTCTTCTCAAAAGGGTCTATGAAGTCCACTGAGAGATCCCATATGCTGAGCTTGGCGTGTCTATGTCCATGCATTGTAGAGTAAGTTCAAGGCAACTGTCCTTATGCTGAAATTAGCCTTTGTGAATACACCACTATTCCCTGTCTCATTGAAGAGATGACTAGGAAAGGGCTCAAATCATGACCAATATAGAAAAAGCTCTGGGGAATTTTGCAACATGCATATCTGAGTTTCTGCTTTCTTTCCTCATGCCAAAATACTAAACTGGATGGATCTTTTCTCCCTTTAAATAGCTGTTATTTCCTTATATACATAGTTTTCTTTAAAATAGTTCTTATTGTTTCAATACATTGAAGAACACACCATAGATGTGCTGATGTTCCTTCTAAACTGCCCAGAAACACACCAGTAGGCACATCCTCTTTTGTATACAGAGCAGAGATTGTATCATTAATATTTGTTCATGTATAAAACCACTCAATTATGCAAGATTATATTGACCCTGTTTTAAAATTACTTAGCTCATAATCTGCAAATTTTTTTAAAGAGGTGGTAGATTGGAATAAGCGAAACTTTTATTAGAGGGAGTTGTTAGTGTTGCATTCAAGAAAGATAAGACATAGAACCAGAAAGAAAATGAAATGTTAACGTTGACTTTAACAATGTGCTGCATAATACAAGTTTGTCTGATAGCTTAATAATTTTAAGACTTCTATTTTGTTAACGTTTCTCTGCCTGAGTATTTTAAGCTTTAGTATTAGTAGTCCGTAAATTTCTCTGGCCCTTTTAGGATCAGCGAGGCACCAGATAGTTGCAAGTAACTTTTTTCATTGAGTTAGATGGAGATCCAGAGACCACAATTTGAATTTCCTTATCAGAAAGAATTTGTTATACCTGTAGGAAAGGCTGCTTAATTTTCACCTCCCAAGTTTTCCATCTGTTCATACCAGATGAATGATTAAACTTTGCCTTAGTTTCAAATGAATGCTAATTTCTATGCAAGTAAAGTTCAGGACTTGGAAAAAACCTAAGTATTGTTGAAGAGTTTTGTAAGACATTCTACCTTGATGCTTCTACACCTTTTATTTAAGTATGTGGCACTCAGCTACTTCATGCTGAGGATCCAATTTTAACTTTAGTGTACAGAAACAGAGCAAACTCCAGTGAGCCCATTCGTAATGTCAACATGCAGAGTTTTTTAACTATATTTTCTTTCTCTCAGGTGTTGATTGGACAAGTTGCCTTCCTGGTGGACTCCATGACACAAAGACATCTTTCAAAAGAGTAATAGCGTTTCTGATTGATTATGAGCAGAATACAGGAATAGATATTTTTATTGTTCAGGTATGTTATAGAGCCAGGGACAATTTCTCTGGCTTTGCGTATCTATATTTTGTTTATGAATTAGATTCAATTGATCATACTTACTTGTCAATCTAACATATTTGAACAAAGAAGGTAGCACGATGATAGTGAGCAGTTTAGGCACAACACTTCAAGATGCAATGCTGTTCTGGTTTATGTTGTACTTCCACCTGATAGAGAATTTCTGCTAAAACTCTCTCAATTTGACATCTCTGCCAGTCATGCATTAAAAATAGTAAGATAGGAATGATGTCTTTCTCTTTTATTTCTGTGCTATTTCCTCCTTCCCATACACAGGGCCAAAAACCTAAGTGACAGTATCTTTCCACCAGCACAATTATCTTGATTTGAATGAATTTTTAGATTCAGCTGGAAACGCAATCTGCTTCTCTAGGCTTCCCACAGATTCAGCTACAACTCCTTTGATTTAGCTACAGCACCTTTCCCTCGTCTTAAACTTTTCCTCTTCCAAACACAGAAAAAATAACTTTCTTGAATATTACAAGCGACCATGGAGTGCTTGTATTTGACTAGTTAAAGGAAATACACGTTTGAAATCACATATGTAATATGTACTGCTTTCCTTCCCCAACGTGTGTACTGTTTGCTTTCCCCCGACTTTAAATTCATTCCCAGCTTAAGTGTACTGTCTGCTCTTACTTTTTGGGTAGCCTATGTAACTGCACAGCCATTATAATATTGTTATCTCAGCTGTTAATGTGTTATTTCTCTTCAGAAGAAGTCAATGGTTACTGTTTACAGTATAAGAGGTCACAAAATGTATCAGAACGCAAAATTTCTGGTGTTGGTATTTCCAAACACCAGATTTTTCCCATATGGACTGTTCCTTCACCCAGAGAGCCATTTCCTCTGGGTTTATGGAAATGTAGTAAATGGTCCAGATCTGGTTTTAGAACTCTTTTGGCAACGTTCTTGCTGATTTCAGTGGAACTGAAATCAGTGGAACTGAAATCACAGTGATTAGTTTCACGTATTTATCAGACTTGTGTTTTGGCAGAGTTTGTACCATCTCTGTCAGTGGTCTCATTTAAATTGTGATACTTTCTCAAATAAGTTATTCAGCATCCGTACCATTGGTAGAAATTGATTTTTTTAGTGAGGAAATCCTTCATTTTAGGTTTTTGTAGAGACTACTGAAGAAGCTATCTGTAAATAATTTTTGTTACAGGGAAATCTTGAATCAACAGGAAGAGGTTTTTTATAAACAAGGTTCTGTCTCCTGTCAGTTTGGTCTATGCACTGTAGTTTACAGGCAATTACTAAAATAAATGGTGCTTTTACAGTTGATGGAATAGGTGCTTTTATAGTTGATGGAATAGACGTACTCTTTTCAGAAAATATTAATTAACTAATAAACAGACTCTGTAGTGGCTCTGCCTCTAAGAATACATAGTAATTCAGCAATTATTATCTATTTAACAGTTGTGATTATCTAGTGATGAAGGCAATTCTTTTCAATTATTGATAAGTCTGGAAGATGAAAAAATTATAAAAGCAAATGTGTGTACAGTCATTCAGTCACATTCATGAGTGATAAAGGAAGCATTTTCTTCACTAAGGCAGGTGAGGAATTTAAACCTACTTTTGCAGTGAAGAGAGGCATGACAACTTCATGAAAAAGCTCCTGCATTAACCAATCTTCACACATACCTTGTTAATGCTGTTTTACAGTAAACATGTTCTCTACAGAAATACTAATACTTCCTACTGATAAGTGCTGAGTGAACTGCCAAGTTAGAATAGTTGAAAGAAAGACAAGGTTTGTAGAAGGTAGTAGTGCTGGTTTTATTAGTTGTGTAGTTGGCAGAAGCAAGCTTGTAATCACACAGTCCTTCACCTAGTTGAAGAGCAGCACACTTCAGGCGAAGTATTATACTGATACCAACATACAAAGACAAACAAGGAAAGTGTAGTATGTGGTTGTGCTAAGCATGAGGAATCATGCTTCATTATTTGCTGAGTTGCCATCAAAGGACATAGCAAGCTAGTCAGTCATATACCATATATTCCTTGTTCATCTGCTGCGGAATGCAGATGGCTGTCATCAAATAGCTCCTGTATTGTCATTATATGGATTGAATCTTAACAGCAGACTATCCTTTCTCCTTTTCCATTTGTTGTAGTGTACTATGTATAGCATGCTAGGATAAAATTGTCATACATAGATGATATCAGGAAAGTATAGATTTAATTCACCTGTATTTTAATTAATCTCTTCACTTAAAAAAACTAAATATATAGTTAGCCCATGTAAGACAAGCACTCTTCTTTAGAAGTCTCTTTCTATGACATAAGTGATTCGCCAGTCCAAGAAGTGCTGATTTTAGTTGAATGTTTTTGTACTATACTTTGCCATGAAGGAGAAGAAAATGCTGCGTTATTTTCGTGTAGTGGGAGTTCTGTGAGAATCCAAATCCAGTTTACTTACTGTTCCACTAAGATGAAAAGAAACCTATGTTTCTTAGTGCATAAATTTCACTGGAGGAGGTGTGTACCAGTGCTTTAGTAAGATGTAAATTGTGTGTGAAAGATTGTGGAAATCAGTGGGAATTTTGCAATTGTTTGCCATGCTTTGAGTTGAGCCTAAGGTTTTCCAATCCTGTAAAGAACCATACAAACATGAAGCCCTTTGTTCTTGTAGAACCTCCTTGAATTTATTAGATGTAAGTATCCACCCCAATGACCAGTGCAGGATGAACCACATGGTATCTTTTGAGGTATCTTAGGAAAAAACATTCTATTTTTTTCACTTCTCGATTTGCTTTAAAGAGCTTCTTTTCTTCCCCTTACTGATTTACTGTGAAAGGTTTCTTTAGGCATGTGTCAAAGCAAGAGGTCTGATTGAAGTATTGAACCTCACAGCTACTTGTGTATCAGCTTAAGCAGCGTCACTTTTGTCTTCTCCACATGTGTATTATCTACTTCTAATTTATTGCCTGTATTTCTTCTTTGTAAGTTTGGAAATACATGTCAGGTCTGAGACTGTAACAGTAAGTGTTGTCAGTTTGTACTATGACCATTTGGGAGCTTTGCATCTAATTACTTTGAATAAGTCAAAGTCTGATAGGCTGGAAATAAGGAAGCTAGATGTTTTAACATTAACGGAGGTCAGTTGTCAAAAGAATTTAAATAACTGTTGCAAAATATCCTTTCAATCTCCAAGGAACAATTTGTTTGTCACTCTACACAACTTCAAGAAAATTTGTTATGTGCAAGAAATTGAATCAAAAACATGCTTATTGTATGGAGAAATGCTAGGCTGTTGCACATATGCAGCTGTATGTACATTTTAAATGTACAAGCTGGAATGTGTGACAACTGTTTTACATTCAGAGTAATATCCAGAGAACAGATAACTATGACTCCTGTAGTACCAGTCTCCATTCTACCACAAAGAGAGTCAGCTGACCGTGTTATTTAGAGCCCCTCTACAGCTCCCTCCAAATTGAGCACGCTCAAATAGGCCTTTTAATGCAGTTTGTGTGGCCAGGCTATGCTTGACTGGTGCAGAGGGTTTTGAGCATTCACTTCACCCTTGGAACACAGCTGGATCCCCAGTGCTGCTGCATAGGCAGACATTACTACATATGAAAAATTACATTTCTGACTTACAACTTTTCACTTAACCTCATTGCATTTCACCTGCCATTTTTATAAGCAGTCACATAGTACCACAACATCTCTCTCCAACTCTGCATAGTCAAGACACTATCTGTACTATGCTTAGAATCATTGGTGATGTTCATCACCTTGTTTTTCATTCTTTTCTGATTCAGTTTTGAATAAATTGAACACAAATATGCTGAATGCAAAGTCTGTGGGACTCTATAAGTAACCTCCCTCCTGTGAACTATGGTGCTACTAACTGTATGGGCATAACTAAGTCCTCTTTGCATACTTTGTACCTGACTGTTACTGTTCTGCTGATAATGGCGTGATCAGAATATTATATTTGCTGAATCAATTTAAGTAGTACCAACCATCATCCAATAATATAATCCTTGTACCATTTACTATTCATTTTTGCTGACACTTTAAACAATCAGTAAGAAAATGCTATAAAGGAATACCTTCGTTGTTATTTAGAGATTCTTGACAGCAATAGCACATTTCAGCTATTCCTTTGCTATAAAAAGGAAATACTTACAGTATTATGGCTTCTACTATTTTAGATCAAATAAATGTAATGTTCAAAAGGATAGTTAATCTACAGACAAGATGTCCATTACAAGGTGAGGAAACAGCCACTTTTACAGGAACTAATAATTTTCCGTATTTCCACTTGAAAACAGTTTGGGTTTTTTTTATTTGATCATGGGGCATTAAAATAAGTTTATCTATTATAACACTAGAAATGGAGAATAAATAAGATAACCAACTTTTTTTCCTGACCTTTTTGGAAATTATTTGACCATGTATCGTGCCCACAATATATCACTGAGCAGCAAATAATATTTTTTGAGCATAATTCAACCAGAAGGGAAGGCAGTATTAAGAGCTCAAAAATTCATAACTGAAATAAAGGTCAAGTGATACAGTATTAGTAACATGATAATAATATATCAAACTTAATATGCTAGTATTGAATACTTTCAAATAGTAACTAGCAAAATGGCATTGGCAAAATACTTCATCATTTCTATTTTTACTTTTTTGATATGCTGTTTTAGAAATTTATAAATAAATAATAAAATGTTCTAACAAATGTGAAATTTCATAATTTGACTCCAGAAGTATGGTTGAATATGGCATTCTTTGTCAATTATTACTTTTTCAGCTCTTCAAAAACAGATCCACTAGCAGTAATTCTGATTCATGCAAAACTTTGTCAGAGCCCTGTGACTTCTCAGAGAATGTTAAAAATCACTGTCAGGTAGTTAATGGCAAAGATTAGAAATATTACCTCCTTTGCTGCCTTCTTGGTTGCTGGAGTGACATCAGCAGCAAATAAACTGGTTAAAATAGCAGACATTTGAGCGAGTTGTAGTTAGCAGTTCTTGTAAAACTACTAAGTAGAATAGATCCTCAGTGGGAATATTGTTTTATGTAGGGCTGATGAATCTAGTCCTTCAAATACAATGTTGTGGGGTTTGTAGAACCTGTGTTTATTACTTGCTGTCTTCCCATGTGATAATGTGTGTTGAATCACTTTACTGGTGCAATACATTTCAGCAGACTGTCACTGAGACCACCAGGAGTGGACCAAGACTTATTTTCAGCTGACCCATTAGTGTTTGTAGTTATACAAGCATTTACATTTTGTAAATTAATATTATAATGCTCATTCAAGTGATTCTGTACTCCTTAGCAACAGCCTCTTGAAATATTTGCTTTTTTTCCAGAGAGAGAAATGGAGGAAAAAAATGTTTCTGTTTTTTCTAAAACAACTGAAAAGACTCAAGATGTCAGAAGTGACCTCCTCAGACTATGGAGCGTATCTTATACTAATAATGGAATACATCGAGCTCTGAATAGCCCTCTGTTGAAACTACTTAGCGGTTCCTCTTACATGGTTTATGGCACATTTTATTCAGCCCCCAAATGGCTTTTTGCCACTTAGTCTGAGAGGACAGATCTTGTGTTAATTCTCAAAGGACCACAAGAATAGATTTCTTGTTAAAGGAAGCGAAAGTCTATGGTTATTATTCTGATGTCTTTAAAGAAGTATCCTCCTTCAGAACAACAGTACCAATTATTTCTTTGTATTTGCATGCACAGTTAACAGTACAAAATGGGCTGTCTGCACTGAAGATTGGCATCTCTGCTTTGATAGGAGCAAGTTCTGAAAGCAGAGGCACAGCCAATTTAGCACAAACTATTGTGTCTGCCTTTACCTCAGTATTGAAGCCATCAATATTACAATTTCTAGTGCCAAAGATTCATAGATTCCTTAGTCACATACGTGATTCATACAGAAGTCCAGAAAAGCCAGGAAAACATTTCCTGGATAAGCTCAAGAACTAATAGATGCCATATACCTTAAAGTTAGAGACAGTGTCTTACTTTTTGAGTATATATGCAACTCAGTCTGAGCAAAACAGTTCTGTTTATCAGTCCTAAAGATGTCTCTCTTTATTATTACCTTATCAGAAGTTTTCAGTACCACTCAATGAGAAACAGAAGTTACACAGCATCAGTGAGCATGGTAGATTATTAGTAGCAACAGTACTTGAGAAAATCTCTTAGGTTACCACCACTTCTAGTAATCTGTCATACCCACTGACAAAATCAATTTGACAGGTATTGTAAGAGATGTCAGTCAATCCTGAGAGATTTGTATCCTTAGCTACCCCTTTCTAGGAAATAATTTGAAATATTCTTAGAAGTGGCACAGTAGTACAATTTCCAATACATGGACACTCTACAGTTTCCACCTATCTTGCATATCTACTTTTCTCATTCTTGTTTACTAAATACCTATTTCTGTTCCACAAGAGTTCATTAGATTTACAAACATGGGCCTGTGTGAAATGATTCTGCAAGTGTGTCTGCTTAACAGCTGATTTATTTTATCTTTAGCTGTATCAGTTGTTAGCTACATTCCAAATTTTTATAGGTAGGTGGAGGTGGAACGAAGCAAGGAGGGGAGACAGGGCATTCATTCCCGTATTGCTTTTAATGTAATCATTGATTCATGTGTAAATCAACAGAGGAAAAAAAACTTAGTGGTCTCTCAACACTACTTCTCCACTGTATTCTGTCTTCCATAAAGTTTACATGTGTACCACAACCAAACCTTCTTTTTAACATTCTGAAGGTTTGAGGTTTGTTCTTTTTAAGAAATTCTGTCATTTTAAAGTAACAAATTCCCACATCTGTTATCTTCCCCAAGCCATGAATCTCTGAAATGGTTGCTCTGCACATTTCAGATGTCATCATATAGTAATTTCTTACGTTCTTCACTGCCTTTACTGACCTATTTAAGGACCAAGCAATTTCAGCTCAAGTACGTGCCACCTTGTATGAATGTGTTCTCCAAGGCAGTTCTTTCAGAGGCCACAAGGCAGATTACTGTGCATTTTAGCAAAGAAAAAGCAACTTCTGCTGCTTTTTATGAGTATTCTCATAGAAGAAAGAGTTTATGGAAACTGTATTCTGTGTGTATGTGCATGTATATATCATATCTATCTATATGCATATAGACAGAGAGATTATAAGACTGTAAGTAGTTTTAATGTGGTTTCTCAGTTTGAATTCAGTAAAGCTGAGTTTCACTCACTGAACAACTCGGCGTCTACTGCCAATAATTGTGCCAATAGCTGTAGAATACATATGGGCCAGGCTACCTGAACTCTGTTTACTGGAAGGATGGTAAGTAATCGTTCTTTTCTTCAGCAGGCAGGCAGAGAGCTATACAATGAAACAATCTGAGCCTGTCCCACCAGTTGGTGGCTACTTTCAAATATTGTTTCATCTGTGCTTTGACATTGTTTCATTTGCTTTGACTTTGGAGAGTTTTTCTTTAGAATTTGTAAAAAATACTGTGAAAGACACATGTTTTCTACCTAGGGAATTATCCAATACAGTAAGAAATTTACACTTGTCGTTATAGGCCTGTTGGAGCAGCTCTGGTGGTCAGCGACCTTCTTCGTGTTATTTATCCTCTGTGATTTTAAATGTTCTGGAGAAGTTTCCCATTGAATCTGAAGGAAGCAGTCCCTCCATAAAACATACATTAACAGTTAAAAAGGGCTTCAAGAACACTAGTGTTACACTCCACCTTTCTAATCCTGAGAAGTTGCAGATGCAGTTGATCATAAGTCATTAAAGGGATATTCATATACATTCCCTCTTATTTCAAGCTGTGTATTGCAGTTGCATTGCAATACCACTGTTTCCTATTCCTACTCTAAATAGGCACATCACTTCTTTGTGGGGGAAGAACCTCCATATGAAACATAGACTAGATAAAAAGCCCTTGCCTTTAGCAGATGCAAAGTATTTTACATCTCTGACAATTAGTAGCAGCTCCCAGATCACAGCTTCTCCTCAGTTCTGAACTCAGCAGGATTCAAAAGATCCTCCACCTTATAGAGGCAACATTTTCTTCTTGGCAGCTTGTCAGAGTCCAATACTCTCTGACTGAGTTCTTTTAGATAGGCCACAAGAGGAGGGTTTAATGTAAAATTTATTTATTTTGTATATATTGTATTTGGTATATATTTTAACATTACATGGGGGGTTGATTTAGCAGAGTGATAAAGCAATGAACTGAAAGCACAACACAATCATAATATAGCAATTGCAATATTCAACTGTAGTTGAATCTTGATGCAAACGTGATTCTCACTACTAGTATCTACATGCACACTGTCATGACACTGGGCATCCCCAGTCACCTGGAAGGGGTAAGTGGATTGATGCATGCTCAAGCACATTGCTCCTTTCAAAGTTAATTATTTGTCCAATTTTTATGCTTCATGTTGGGCTGCGCTACCTATACACTGCTGCCCACCTGTCCCCCAGTGCTGGTCTGGCTGGCTTACAAAGACATTATTCTTTGTTAATAGTCTCAGGGAACCTGATGATTCACTGGTGCAGCTGTCTTACCTGAAACCAAGTTTGCCCTCCAGTCTACCTGGTATCGAGGCAAGTTCAGCTTGCTTTATTTTACATTCTTCCCTGAGCTCACTGGTTTTTGCCATTCTTTGAGCTCTCCTCTACAGCGGCGGTGTGCTGGTTGATTACACAGCTGAACTGCCAAAGCCCCTGCTGAGTCCAGAAGTCAGTGGATGTTGGTGGCCCTACCACTTATGGCTTTGCCTTCCTCGAGTAACACTAATAGCTGGCTTACAAGTCCTTGCTGAATCCTTTGCTGTCACCACAAAGCCCAGTGTGCTACAAGCAGCCTGGTCGTCTTGTGAATAGCAAGGGATGCCAGCAGCTGTTGCTCTGTGAGTAGCAGCTCCTGCCTCAGGTTTCTGCGGAGCTCACAACCTAAGCTTTTAAACTCATAACAATTTGGATTTAAATTCATAAACATTTTCCACTTATTTCAAGCATGCATATAGATGTGGTTATAGCTGTCTACAAATAAATAGGCCCTTAAATATTATTTTCTTTTTAGTTGTGATATGCTTTGAACATAGTCGTATAAGCATTTTAGAAATCACTGTAGTATGTTAATGTGTTATCAATTACCAGGTGATTATTAGCACTCCAAAATTTTTTATGAGCTCACAAGTCACTTCAATGCCTTATGGAAGCAAAATCCACCACAGTTCAGAGTCAGCTGCCTGCATTTTAATCACCTTCAGCAATGTTAAAGTGTTTTACATGTTAGTGTGGTAAGGCAGGGGAGTGGAAGAATCATTGCTCCATCCGTTTGCTTCATCTCTCTCTGAGTTGGCTGCAGTACAGATCACTCAGTGGGCTGCAAATTAGTTGAGGATGAAAATGTGTTGACTTTAGATAAAAACAATCCAAAAGACAGAACTGTATTGTCTGTCATTCTGAAGTGTGCTAAATTTAGTAGGCATATTGGTTCAACTAAGAATAAATTAGTAACTGAGCCAGCAATTTCATTATAATGTGCATACAAATGTATGTTCTTTGGACACAAGAGGCAGTAAGCACAAAGTGGGGGCTTTTTCTGTCTTTCTGAGTCGCTTTCAGGCAGTGCTCAGGCCAGCCAAGAAGCTTAGTCTCTTTCATTTTGCTTAGTGTTTATTCTGTTATTTGTTGGCTTTCTGCTTCTTTTTCTGTCAGTTCCCGTGGTTTTCCTTACTCCTTCTACTTCACCTTCACTGAGGTGAATGTCTTTCAGCCAATGTCTACTCTTGGGGCATAGCTTGTACTCCACTTTTCCCCCAGACTTTGTTTGAGGCAGAGACTCTTCAGATTTCAGCTCTTCTGTAAAGAAGCTCAGAGTCTTCTTACATTAGTCCTGATGAAAGGTGGTTTCTGTACCTACCAGTACCACAAGTCTAGTAAATTTGTAACATCCTCGTCTTCTTTCCACTCATGGTCTTGATGAGGTTTAAAAGAACATAATTGTAAACAACCCTTTCCAGCAAGGCAGCAAACATCTAATTGAACACTCTATGCAGTCTTAACTATATTTATTTGTTTGTTTGATTATTTCCACTTTTTTTTTTTGGGGGGGGGGGGGGGTATTCACATCACTAGATTAAAACAATATATTTGGATTGAAATCTTCATGGAGATTTCGCTTTCATTTTTGGTTTTTGTTCAGCTGCCAGAGAGTAGTTTCTTTTAGCCTCTCAGTAATGATTAATATCTCCCCACAGGCAGAGGCCTGAGCACATCATTGGCACATAGCCTGTTTATGGTCTCCCATGGCATTACTGGGCAGAGGCTCTGTATCCATATGAGAGTCTTTTCACTGTGAACATTCCCTAGCTAACACAAATGTTCATGTCACTTGACAAAGGTTTGGTGATTCCCAAGGTGTAATGAGCACCTTTGAAATAGTGATACAAACTTAAATCTTCCTTTCCAAGACCTAGTGTGGTGAGTTGATACCTACTTTGGTCACTTCATACCTACTTTTGTCACTTCTTTTCTCTATTTTTTTCATACTGCATCCAAAAAGGTCTTACAATAGTGTTCTGAGGAAAGAATACCACCTCCCAAATGCCTCTTTTTACCTAATTACTTTCTAATTGCACCCAAAGGTGACATCATTATCTGCCCTATAGGAAGCTCTAATGTGATCTAAATGAAGCTTGCAAGACCTTTTCTGTATTTGTTACTCAGAAATGCTGAGGTGAATGGTAAAAGATCAGCTTCTCGCATCTTGTGCCAGATGACCACCTATGTCTTAGTTAACCACATGTTAACCAGAAAATTTCTGGTTTCATTACATTCATTTTCAGGTACGAATTTGCACTGGAAAAATCTAAAAGAAATTCCAGAAGCTTCCGTTCTCACCTCCCTTTCTTATCTATACAGCAGTGACTAAATTTGTTGGTTAAGATTAAGCAATTGCAATTTCCCCTGCACTACGTGTTTTTTGTTGGAAATACTCAGCACAATTTCAGGGATATTGTTAGCTTCTGAGCATCAAGAAAATTTTAAACAAAAACTCCCCAGAAATCTTGGTCCTAATACTGAATTTAACTAAATCTCTTTCTTTAAATTGAAATTAAAAGATACTGCATTAGGTAGCCACCCTCAGGATTTTTACCCTGTCAAAGGAAAACATTTCCACTACAAATCAATTGATTTCCCCAATGTACCCATAGCCTGAGTCTTCACAATTCTCTTCCTGAGACTATTTCACAACTATTTATAGTGAAATCCTGACAAAACTGCTTCCTGACAACTGCTGTTTAAGTGCTTAGCAGCAACTTTTATGCTACACTTAAATTTCTTTTTGGTGTAGCTGTTGAAATTAAAAGTGAAACATAAAAATTCAGAGAGCCAAACTTTCCTCCTGCTGCACTGCAGAAAGCAGAGTTTGAGGTCATTTTGCAAGGAATGGAACAGGCCCCAAAAGGTGTTTCTATGTCATTTCTTGCCTGGGTGTTGGTCAGAAAGGCAAGCAGAAATGAAAATAAAATTCTGATTGGCTAGAGGACTTTTCTTCTATCCCATCTCCAGCTGTAGTAATGGCATTGGATTGGTACTTTGAGGAAAGGCAATTTTCATTAATATTTTTAAAGGAATTAGGGAATATATGCTGTTATCATATAAATTTACACATTCTGTTAAAGTGGGAGTGCTGATCATGCCTTGGATTCTACCTGTAATACTGAGATTGCTGTAACTAACATAAATTTGTCAATCAATGAGGAATTTTAATCAGAATGCTTGTTTATGAACATTTTAAACAGAAGCTATAGGGGAGATTGTGTTGCTTTGTGGTCTTTCAAATAGCAGGGATAAGGAATTATTCAAACTGAAAATCATGATTTGGCCACAAAATCACAATGCTAAACATTAACAAGCAAACTTTAACTCTCTGCTTTACTTCCCTTAGGTAGAAATTGATTTAGAAGCACTGATGTAGAAAAGACAGTAGTGATTCCAGGGAGCAGTAGCTTCCTAATCACAAGAATTCCAGAGGGTAAAAACTGCTATAGCAGAGCCCACCGTGCCTGACAAGGTGCCTTTCGACAATAGCTTTGCATCCAAGCAATGGTTCCTGCATGACTTTCATACTATAAATGGAAAAAAATGGGACCTGAAGTTAGAAGGGTGCAGATATTTAATGCAAGACTGTAATAATATAGCAAAGAAGAGTATCGAATACTTGGAACACAACACAATCTAAACTTTCAGATTCAGAGTAGTCCCTCAATACACAGGTAAGAGACTTAGCATTTAGTCATTTTTAAAGCACATAGTTCATGTGCATGAAATACATGAAATTTGCATTAGCTAGTTTCTGTGACTTCGCACAGCCCAATAATGTCAGCAAATGTAAAATTTAGGTACGTCTACTGAAGTATTTCTTCTTTATTTTCAAACACTCTTAAATGGGAAACGTATTCTAAATGCTTATATTCAGCCAAAAGTGAATCTTAACAGATTCTGTCTCTCTTGTCTTTCCTACTGAGAAATAAAAGCACTTTACTTTGGCTATTATGAAATGTTTTAAGTCTCTTTCAATTTGGCAATGTCCATACATGTGTTACCTTTTGTCATATGCCTTAGCAGTGGCCTAATTTAAAGTCTTAAGCTAGCTAGAAATATAAAGTCCATAGGTTCATCTGTAATTTTGATTCAATGTCCATTGAAATTTGACAAGTGGGCACCATTTCATTGATTTAATTGGGCTACATATATGATCCTTTGTTTTCATCAAAGAAAAATGGTTTTTGGCAATTTTCAAATGAAAACCATATAAATAAACATAGTTAAAGCAAAGCCAAATGATTTATTTTTTTAAGGTATTTATTAATTTTCTATTGCATGTGGACGTAGTTACAGCCCCTGACACACGTACACATCTTCTGAAATAGTTTGTCTTTAGCAGATCATTGAACAAGTCAAATTAATAGAATAGAAGCAAAGAGAATGTGAGTAACAGAGATCAGAACTTAAATAGAGTCTTAGTCTAACGGAGCAGTGTGTGTGGTTTGACTTTTATGAATGTAAAATTCAGGAAGAGCAAAGGAAAACATTAACAGTAAGGAGCTTTAGAACTTCTTAACATTTTTTTACTGATTTTCTATGGTTCTTGATGACATGCCTGCTTGTATATGAAATGAATGTATGTAGAATTATTTTAATTGTGTGTAAAGTATTGTAGATTTTGGTGAGATTTGTCTTGTAAAGCAAATTAATTATACTGGTAAAAGTTTGCATGGTAAAGTTGTTTAGGAAGAGATTAACGTAATCACCAAGATAAACATCTCTCACCCAGACTTGAGAAGGAAAATTCTGCAGTAACTGGTGTTGACTCGTTGAAGTTGGAGTTTACCCCGACTGGCCATTTGTTGAAAACATAAGCATATGGTAGTGTCACTAGTGGTGTTCAAATCACTAAGGAAAACGTTGTCTAGATAAGGATTTAGCATTCTAAATCAGGAGGACAAAACAATTCAAAGACATATTTCTTAAAGATTACAGCATTTATGAATGCAAGTCTCTTTGGGATATTGGAGAGATTTGTGCTCTTAGGTCCCCAAGGCACATTTGAAAATCCCAACTCTCACCTGTGGAGAGGAGACCAAGTCCTATCCTGTGCATCTGGTATGATGCGAGCTACACCTAACCTATCTGGGGAGGCAGGAAGGAATTCAAGGTATTCTTGACACCGCAGTACTTTATCTTACATGAGCAAGCACCCTGCTGATATCAAAGAGTAATACCAGGATTTATAGTTGATCGTGCTGGGCGTAGGTGATCTATCAAGATGCCAACATAGTCCCATACGGGAATTCTTTCATGGAAAAAGTATGCACACCCTTCAGGAATCCTAAAATCTTGATGGTTGATTTGTTAGTTTCAGGCTCAGTTATTAGTTTCACTGGTACCTGTCTGACCTTTCTGCCTCTTAAAGGAAAAACAAGTAACTGTGCTGCTGCCATGCTTGTGTACGCTGCAAATGTGCTGACAATCTTGCTCTGGTTGCTGTAGCCTGAATTGTTTGCTCCCATAGCTACCAAATGAGTCCATCTTCTGCATATAAGCTCTTCATTCTGTGTTCTCACTCACTGCACAATGACTTTGCAGCTTAATAGTTGAATCTGGTCTCTGATCTTAAGACTATTGTTATTAGTCACTGGAGTAAGAAATCAGAACCAGTTCCAGCCATCAGCCAGGAACTTAGGACTCCCTCTTCCCCCTGCAGTGCTATCAGGTTAAACCATCGTGCTCTGCCATGCATGCTGTATTTCTGGCTTTGTTTCCCTGTGTACATGGCTAACAGCAAGTATTTCAGCAATAGAGGAGATGGAGATAGCAGTGTGCTCACCCAGCTTTATAAGCTAACAGTCAGGATGCTCTCTTGAGAAAAGGGTTTGGACTCAGGCTGTAAAAGAAGTTGAATACAGGTCTAGTACTTTCTGGGTGAGTGCTCTGGCTAGTAGACTGTACTGCCAATGGTCAGCATGCCCAGCAACAGCTGGTTTGGAAAACTGAAGTAGCTACACATACATTTTAAAACTGAAGAGAGGCACTTAAAATTCCTTTTAACCTGACTCAATGTGCCAACCCAACCGATCTCCTTAGGAAACTGATGTGCCACTCCATTTACATTTGGATCCCTACGACCTTCTTTGAGAGCTGGGTGGTTACTTGCATAGGCCAGAGCAGCCTGGTAATGCTCAGAAGTACTGTTGAAAGAACACAGCGACGAAGGCAATGGTCACAAAAGGAAACACAGGAAATTCCATTTAAACATAAGAAAAAACTATTTTACTATGAGGGTGGTAAAACACCACCTGTGGACTCTCCAGCCTTGGAGATACTCAAAATCTGACTGGACAAGATCCAGAGCCGCCCTTTCTGGTGGATTCTGTTTTGTGCAGGGGATTTAGACTAAGCAGTCTCCAGAATTCCCTTCCAACCTCAACTATTCTGTGCTTCTGTGAACACTGAGAAGTTGAAGGCCAAACAGAAAGGCAAACTCTGGCTTTTTTTTTTTTTACTCAGCTTTTGGTGCTTGAAATTTGGATAAATCCTCTTTTAAGTACCCAAGTCCTCACTGAGATCCAAGCAAAGAAAATCAGCTGTGAAGAGAACTTCCTTTACACTTGCATGTATTTTCTTTCATGCACTAACATGGATAAACTTAAAAAGAAGTGTGTGTGGGGAGTTAAAAAAGAAACAACAAAAAGAGGGAGGGAGGTGGCTTGTAGGAAGTAATTAAACCCAAGGGCTGGAGAGCTCAAAGCAGTTGAAGTCAGAAAGAAAATTTTTTAATCAACACTTTGTACAGAAATAAGTGGAGATGGAAAGGCTACAGGCAAAAAAGTTAAATATGCTTCCACAGTTACTTTCGTTGTCCTTGGCTACAATACAATAAAGGACTAGTTAGCCAGTCAGCCAAACTGGCAAAGAAGCCATTACTGGTATTCTAGAGGGAGTACGCATACAGTTCTGATGAAGAAATTTTCCTTATTCCATTCACATAGCTTTGAATGCAAGTAAGTTTTAGAGCTTGAATTGATTTTTTTTCCTTTCCTTGGGATTTTCTTCAACTACAGAGAACAAAGTACTACATAACGTATCTTGACTTTCTTGCCTACTTTCACAGCCTATCCAATTTTTCAAATGCGATTAATAAACCTTGTTGTTGGCAGCCCATCACTACTGGAAGTGAATGCAAAAGGGGACTGGGATGAAATAGATAGTTACACACTGGAATTCTCTGTTTGCAGCAAACATTACAAGCCAGTAAGGGAAGACAATTCATACTGAGCCGTGCTTCCACCATTCTTTTATTCTGAATGGTTATTCAAATACAGCATTATTTTATTCTGAATAGTTTTGGTAAATGGGGGAGTTATCTTTAGACTGAGTCCAAAAAAGTAATGATTTGTTTTTATAGTGTAAAAAATAATTATGTAAAATTTTACTGAAATTTCCTGATCGTCTTCTGTCAGTCCTTGGATAGAACATTAATATATGTCAACAAAGCATTCCTCTACATAACAAACATTGTTCAAAACAAATGTACGATATATGAAACTTCAGGTTGGAGTATCCCTCTTCTGTTTTTGATTCACTCTTGTTTCTTTACTATTACTTCTTGCGGTTACTTCATATCATCCTCTCAGCAGCCAGTTTCTTTCTGAACTTTCTCAGTTTGGAGTCCTTTTCCTGTTTGATTACATAGAGGAGTACATTTAATTATAAATATCACACGAGATGTAGTTCAGCAAGATTGCAGGAGATCAAACGAGAGGCATTGGGTGAGATGTGTACGAATGTCTTCTGATGGAATGGAACTACCTTGATATAGCAGGGAAATCTTAAATGGATAACGGGAGATTTCAAGAACGAGAAAATTATCTGAGAACTCTCTCACACTGACATGTCATTAGAAAAGGTTGTAGAACAAATCAGTTAAAGAAATACTAAATAACTGCCAAGCCATAGGATGGTCATTCAAGAATTTTAAACATTAAATTCCTCACTAGAAAATTGTGATGTGTAACCTATCATGTCAGTCAGTCAGGAAAGCAGATGACAGACATACCACCAGATTGTAAAAACTACTTCAGGGGTGATCTGAGGAACTACAATACCCAAAGTCTGACTTTCATGGGTGGCAACCTGATTGAAATTATTATAAAATAGAACTAGTAGAAATCTGTTTAAATTAAAATATGAGGGAAGAATCAACATTGATTCTGAGAAAGGAAAGTGTGTAGCAAATGTAGCAATCATTAGGCTGAGCTAGCAATTATTGTGTATTTTGATTTGCAAAATGCTTCTTTGAGTAAGGTACCTTACTAAAAGCCCTTGAAGAAGCTAAGCTGTCATGGAACGGCAGCAAAGATCACCCATGGGCTACCAATATACTGAAGCAGGAAAGTTTGCAGAAGATAAAAAGTTGTGCAGCAAAGTCGCAACTAAGACAGGAAGGAGTTGAAAGTTTTAACCAATGCTGAGCAGCCAGGCAGTAAAACCTCTGGTATAATGCACGCTTAACAGATTCGGACAAATGCATTTGAAAGAAAAATACAAACCAGAGAGCTCTTAGCTGTTACTACTCATGAAAGGGATTTGGGAGTTATTTGGATAGGCGACGCCACGCTCTGTGGCAAGAAAAGACAAACTGAATATTACAATTATTTCCTTATGAAGTTAATAGAGAACACAACAGAAAAACAACACCATGTTATTGTAACAATGATAAATCTCAAATACATGCGCTTCTGGTCATTCATCTCAAAGACCAATGTAGTAGCGTTAGATAAGACACAGAGAAGGTAAGCAGTAGTGATCAGAAACAGTTAATTGCTTCTATACAAGGGAAGCTGAATAGGACATTCTTTCGTGGAAAAGAGATGATAAAGGTGAATTGGGCATAAAATCAGTGGTATAAAGATGATTCATTGTTTCTCAGAAGTACAAAAGCTATATAGTCATTTGAAACAAACAAAAGGAAACACTTTTTTTACATGTTGCTTAATTGAATTGCTGAACTCGTTGCTAGAGGATGCTTTGGAAATCAAAAGCAACGTTTTAAAAGGGATTAGACAAATATATGGAGGATATGTCCATTGTTTGCTATTGAATTCAGTGGTCTGAAATGCTTTAACAACTGATTGTCAGAAAAAAGGACAACTTTGTGTTATCCTGTTTCTTATACTCTTTTTCTGAACAGTCACAACCTGTCACTGTACAGAATGCTAAAATAGATGGACCTCTGGTCTCACCAGTGTGGCAGCTCTTAGTCTTGTGACAGACGCTTTTTCTTTGACTGTGTTCAGTGTCACGCTGAGGCAACATCAGTTGAGCAATATGAGAAGTTCAGTATAAAAATAACACCCTTTTCAAAGTATTATTTCCGTTTGTATCTACCACCCCTCTCTACTGTGGCAGGCTACTGTGCCAGTAGCTAATAATACACAAGCCCATAAATAACATCAACGCCAATCATGTGTGGCAGTGATCTGCTTGTACCTTACTTGTCCATATAATTTCTGTTACCAGTTTCACCAATTCATAATTGACAACTGCTTTCCTCGAGTACTCCAGTAAAAGTATGGCATTGCCACATACACTGAAAACTAACAAAATCAGGCTTTGTTAAGATGAAATTAGAACTATGAATTCTTCAGTCAAAGACACCTTGCTAATCACATTCTGCTTTGAGGCCATCCCTAACAAAAAGAGGGTCTTCTGATCATTACCGTAGGAGAGTTACAAAGGGAGAAAGTCAGTTTTGAAAGGAGTGGGTCCAAGATAAAGAAATTCAAACCAGTTCCTTTATACCCTTTCACTAGGTTATTAGGCAGGAGGAGCAAACTTTGCAATGCAGATATATCTGCCAGTGCAAACATGATATTTACTACATTCTTTTAAATGGCTATCTTTGTTTTGGGACTACTAATCTATTTTTACAACATAACTACCTATAGGGTAAATCTAGGATAGCTGTGTTTATCCCAGAAGCATCACGTATTTGTGATACGCTAGCATATATTATAACACTGAAGAATGGCAGGGTACGTGGGAAATCAATTTGTTACATTTCTCCAGTTCCAATGACGGCTGAACTGTGGCTACAGAAAGATCCAAAAGATGAAAATGGTTTTCCTCTCCTGAAAGAACTGCTGGTAAGAAAGCTAAGCAGCCATTATGCGGTGCCTAGGAATTTATATAGAAAGGGAAGGACTTCCTACCTCAGGCATTCATTTTTGCAGAAGAACCAGAAGCATGTGTATACTTGTGTGCATGTTTATCTAACGAAGTTGTCAACAACAGCCTACCAATTTCTATAGTGAGAATGCATTGTGCAGAAATAAATCAACACGCAAAATCAGACACTAGATTGAAAAAGTGAATAAAATGAGTCTATTTTTAACATATGCTAAAATATGCCTTTTGCTATTTAGGTTGAATAAATTAAACTGCTACTTTCCATGTAACCCTGTGACCTCCCAGGGCTTTTATTTTCAGTACAATGTTTTGAAAAAAAATAAAAAGAAATTTCCCTGAGGAGCCCTAAGTTCCTCTGCTATGAAAGATCTGAAGTGAGATAGCTGGAGGCAAGAAACAGCACGGTTCCCAATTACGATACCATTCACTGTACTACTATTATAAAAGTACCATTTAATTGTCATTCCATAAACATCTCCTGTTTAAATGGCTGAAGATTTCTTTTTCTAATAAGTTTTTGTTTCATTTTGTGAAATGCATGGTCTTGAGTCTAAAATATTATATAACTGCATGATATATCCTGTGTTTAAAGTGCAACTTATTAATAGAACTTGTGTCACATATAAAACTTGTATTTCTGATTTTGACGCCTAAATAAGACATATGCTCTGTTCATCTCTGATTTAAATTTAAGACAAGCCTCTGAAAGTAATATATACGCTGAAGATCTCTAGGGTTCAGTCACAGTGGACTGAAAGCATCTGATGTCTTCTGAACATGGTTTTTGAGCGGTGTCAGGTAGAGGTGAGAGATCACCTGAAAATCCTGAGTCTGAAGGACCCACTCAAGAAATTATGGCCATATATAAAATCACATGATTCATAGGAGCAGCAAGCACCTGTTGGCTCAGTTGTCACTGCTGAGGTGATAGCTAAGAATGGAAAAAAAAAAAAAAAGTTCTTTTTCTCTGAAGGACTTCCTGGGAACTGAAATATCTGATATAGATGAATTACTTGCTTTCTTTTGTATGCTTTGGAGTTTAATACCATACCATTTCTTCTGTTGTATTATCCTGACATTAAGAATAACTTTTTATCATCCTTCCCGCACAATAAATGTATACTTAATCTACATCCTTCTGTTTTATGGTGCATGTATATGCAGGTAAACTACAGACCTGTATCTGAAAGGAGAACAGGCATTCCACTAGGTGAAAACATTTATAATGCAGATCCCAGCAGAACAAGAAATTATCGTAAGGATTCAAAAGTAAGCCTTTTCTGATCATTTCATTGTTACTGAACATACCTTAAAATGAATTATTTTACCATCTTTTATTGCATACAGAGTGTTCTTTGTTTTTCTACAATGTACTTTAATAATCAGTATTTCGTAAAGCAAACTACATACAGGGCAGTTCAGTGGTTTGCTTACTGCAGCCTATTTTATTTCAACTAAGACCTTTTGGTAACACAGAGGATACATATTTCTCTATCAGTCTCTGAAGGATGTGATGGTATAACATTATGAATATTACATTAACAGACAAAATAGTGGGACAAAACAGGAATTGAAATATAAAATCAGGTAACTTCAATGTAAATGTTTAAATCATAGTCATCAATGACAAAAGCACCTGTGCCAGACTTTCCACTTCAAGTCTATTCTTGTCACCACTGGCAGAGGTGCTGATAAGATGTCATGAGTTAAAATAGAAAGACAGGAGAGGAAATCTGTAAACCTCGCTCTTTCGCTCCCAAAACAATGTTAAAACAACTGGCATAGTGTGTCAGTCACGATCATTCTGAAATTGTAAGATATATGGGAAGACAAAAAGGTTTTTAATCAAGATTTTCAAATAGAGGCATTTAAACAGATCATTATTTTGAGTGTTAATAAACCTAAAAACTTAAAACGGAGCTGACACTATACCAAGAAGTAGTAGAAGTTTTATGGTTCCTCTGTGAAGATGTCATGTGGAATGTGCTTACAGGTTTTTTTAACTCATACCTGCCTCTCTGTGTTGCTGGCTTTTGCCTACGCTACAAAAGGCTTCTAAGCTTTAAAGATCTCTCCTTTACAGACACTTTGTAACAACTAGAGCACGGGTTCACTTTCTGCTTGTCCCAGGAAAAGGAAAGGCCCATTAGATGGCTTGTCACCATTTTGTGAGTCTAAAGAAGCAGAACCTTTGGCGATGGGATGAGCTGGGGCTGACTGAAGGAAATCGCAGGTGAGCGGCTGGGTCATTCAGGCAGCCCTGGCTTTAGGCATAAGTACAGAAAGCAGGTGCTTACACCAGAAATTCACAGGGGCAGCAGAGGAGCTTCCCCAAGACCACCCTCCCCAAATAGCTCCCTTCGTACCAGTAGGCTCTGAATTCACTGCTTATGCCCTGGGTCCTGGTGTGCATCTGCCTCTATTCCTGCGGCCATGCTACAGAATGGAAAGGCCCGTGCAAGCAGAGGTATTCTCTCCAGCAATGAAAAGTAGGAAGATGGCATAGAAGTTTGTCTTTCCCCTTGCCTTCTCTTCTTCGGAAGTTGGCAGCGGAAGTTGGATCCATCCAGCGCTGGCCTTTTTGGTTTCCAAAGAGTCTTTCAGGAATTTCAAATACAGCTCATTTTTCTTCCCTAATGGAGCAATTTTCTGCTGGAAAATCCTGTCTCATTAAAACAAAGAATACCATCAACATTTTGACAGAAAATTTTAAAAGGTCAGAAATTTTGGATGCAGTAATATCAGTGGAAACGATGAAGTACAGATGAAATTTTTAAATCTTAACAAAAGCATTTTGTAAGTCTGAAAAACATTTTTTTTTTAATATCAGATTCTTTGGAAAATCCTAAGATTTCAATATTTTTCCTGATTAGAAATGAAATAAAAATTTTGGCCTAATATCTGCTGGTAACTGCTTGTAGCAAATATTATTTTGCAATCACCTACACCATATAGGGAGGGCGGCATTGGTTTACTCATAACTTCTTCTGTAAACTCTTAGTAAAGAAACTGAGCTAGAATCAGTTTTCCTGGCCTTTCCACAGATTCCTGAATTGTATATAAAGTATGCTAACAAGTCATCTTGAGCTGAATGCAGCTGCACCTTGACTGAGAAAATGTCTTTGCTTCCAGCTTTCTCAGACTGTACAGAAAAGGTACAAAATAAACCAGAAGTATCAAAATTATTGTCTCTAAGCTGTATTGTGGTACTTAGCCAGACACCCAACCACTATTGGAGTAAGAACTGCTCAAGGAAAATTGTGATCAATTAAAGGAGACATTCCAAACCGCCACCAGGGCTTGAAAGGCTTAATGAATGCCTGAAATAACCAGAGCAGTTTTTCCTTCAAATGTAGCCATATAACAATATACAATTTAAATTTCACGTTCTAAGAATGAAGTATCCAGTTACAATGCTTCCAATCTGTTTCCAACTTAAGCATTTCAGGTCCATCAGTAATCTGTCATTTCCTTATTTTGTCACAGTTACTGAAGTTAGCCAAAGCACAGGCTGGGAAGTCAAAAGTAAGGATAATTTTAAATTTGAAATTATAGAACAATTTTGTGCCCAATGAGTCCATGGCAAAACCCAGTAACTTCAGTGAAACCAGGGATCATGATCTTTAAAGGTCATTGCATAACAACAGAATCCAGAAAGCTTTCTGAGCATTACTCTAAGAAAAGCATCCCTTTTCCCCCATACTGTTACTTCACATCTCTCATATGAGGGAAGGCTGAGGGACTTGGGTCTCTTTAGTCTAGAGAAAAGAAGATTGAGGGGGGATCTTATTAACACTTACAAATACTTAAAGGGAGGGTTCCCGGGGGATGGGAGCAGTCTTTTTTCAGTGGTGTCCAGTGATAAGACGAGGGGTAACGGGCACAAGCTTGAACATAGGAGGTTCCATCTTAACATGAGGAGGAACTTCTTCCTTTGAGGGTAGTGGAGCACTGGCACAGGCTGCCCAGAGAGGATGGGGTGTCTCCCACTCTGGAGACATTCAAAACCCGCCTGGACACCGTCCTGTGCAACCTGTTGTTGGTGACCCTGCTCTGGCAGGGGGGGTGGACTAGATGATCTCCAGAGGTCCCTTCCAACCCTGACCATTCTGTGATTCTGTGATTCTGTGACATTTACGTGCCCATGCCTTCACCATAGTTTGTGGTTACACTGCATTCTCTATACAGTTATTTTGCAATATTATCAGGAATCTTTTTCCCCTTGTCACTCGTCATGCCTACAAAGAGGCTAGACTGAACTAATGACAAGGCTGCGTGCAGGAATCCCCAAAAAGTCACGTCCTGGGAAAACTGAGAACAGTGTTTGCAATGTGAAGAAGAAAGGGCACTATACATGGGATAAACCAGACTCATACCTGCTGATTGATAGGGGAAGTAAAAAACACTAAGAATGTATTTGGCTTGAGGAGGGAACCAAGTTGTGTAGGACCTTGCAAGTGTAGAGATTAGTCCTATAGCAGGGGACATGGTAAAGGAGACATTTCAGACTAGTTCTCACCTGCCATTTCAGAGCAGAATGGCAGGTGAGAACATAACCTAAGCACAAATCATTTGGGTGTGCTGAAAGGAATGAGGAGAAATGCAGTAAAGATAGAAAGAGGGCAGCTGCATGAGTGAAAGAGGGAGATGAGCATGATTGTATCCATGGTTTCCTTGGTGAGGTCAGGGAAGGGATTTAGTGCTGGTCCGTGTGATATATAAAAGGTGACAGGAAAGCATAAATCATAATCCCAATGATTTGGGATTATCAGAAGTGAGAAGCACAGAGGAAAGCAGGAAGGGATCAAGGCTGCAGCTTTATTGAATGGAATTAGTCTTGTTTTCCTTTATCTCTAGTTGCCCTAGAATTCTCTCGTGCCTGCAAAGCACTGTGAGATCTTTAGGTGATCAGGGCTCTAGGGCGGCCGTGTCAGGGGACCTATTGGCAGCTGGCAATTCTGTTGTTCCCAGACATATGCATTAAGTTGAATGGCTATGGTACCACATATTAGAAATCCTAGAGAATGTCTTGAAATCAGTGAGCCTCAAACACCTACGGAGGCTAATAAAAATCAGAAAACCCCAGAAGTCTAATAGGCAACAAATGGAAGTGAGGAAGAAATCAGGCCCACACATTTTCCATGCACTGCTGGAAGAATGTGAAGAATGCATCTAACACCTTCTGCTGCTGTTTATATACCACATTCGTCAACTGAGTGGGGGGTTAGATTGTTTATCTACCTTACCCTCCAGTCCAGTACTGGACTCCCTAGATCGTGACCCCATACAGCTTTCACAGCATCCTGAGCCACCTGCTGACCCAAAGATATAAGTCCATGGCTACTGAAATGTCTCAGTCAGTATGAACAGCATCTACAGCTGCCTGCAGGGAATTCGGGCTTGTTTTGTAATGGGTCTCAAGACTGTCCGGCACTGATGGTGCTCAACCAGATTGACCTGGAGCCTACGAATGATGACTCAGGTATGGACCCTGCATGACATGCTGGGTTTTATTCTCTTTCTCGTGAGCCTTCACTTTATATATTTGGACAATCTCTCACAGTCAGCAGCTTGCTCTACTGATCCTTGAGCGTTGTATTGGAGACAGGATTCCAAACAATCCCAAACGCCTCTGTCAGTGGTGACTGTAATCTGTCACCTAATGGGAGGCAGTGCTTAGTGCCTCACAGGAATCAGAGGAAAAGATAGAACTAAAAAAAAGAAATTAACTAGTTCTCTTTCTCTATCTGTCAGTGAAACCAAAAACTATATTAGGTGCATTTAATACATCTGGGGGGAAAAAAAATAAAATATTTTTGAAGTGGTGTGGTGGTTTTTTTTATTTTACAGGTATCAGTGAAGCACCAGGAATGTTAAAAATCAAAAACTAATCAGGAAAAATACTCCAGACTACCATATATAATCCAGAGTCTGCATTTTTAAACGTATCTGTAAGTTTTATAATTTCAAATTAAAATAAATATTATGACCAGAAATGGGTATAAGCCACAGTTGCAGAACTAAACACCATTTACCTTTAAGACAGTTCCGATATCAATTGAAATATCTTTTCAACAACATATTTATATTTGGGCCAAAACTAGAGGGGATAAATTGGGGATTATATTTTATGCATCATGTAATCTTTTAAGGTGGTAATCCCAGAGACAATGAAGGAAACTTTTGATTGGTCTTTTGTGTGTGAACCTTTGGAATAAGTTGCTTTAACTTGTTAAAACTTGCTTTATCTTGTTAAAAATCCTGCCTTTTTTAACTAACCAGTTTATTCTACAAACCAACACCTAGATTTTTTGCCTTAGAAATACAACTTATTAATCTGTGATCTGTGTGATTATATTGACATATAGATTTTTAGAAGAATAAGCGTGCCTTATTTGAGTTAATTGAATTATATTAGTTGATTTTGAACCCTGTAAACGTCTCTGTGGAAGCTGTCTTCTCCTAATGCACTGCCTTACGGGAATTGTTGTCTGGGCCCGTGTCACCTGTGTAGAGCTGGGCTGTGATGATGAGGCTACATCTCCTGCAGCAGAATGTGGTCCTGCTGCCCAGACTAGGAAACCGCACTTTGATTTCAATCTGACTCATAAGAAAACCTTTCTTATCAATCAAGAAGAAAACAAATATGTAAAGAAAACAGCTTTTGGTCTGCTTGATAGCAGACCTTCTGTGAGCACCTGAATACAAAAAATATCCACCGCTAGACAAAATTGTTAGTCAACTGAAGGTCCTTATTTAAATCTTGTTTGATTGCTTTTAAGAGCAGCATAGGCATGTTCCTTCCTAGCCTTACTTTTGCTAGATTCTGTATTCAAATTTCAGCAGTTCTTATGGAACTGATTGAAAATGGTGTCAAATGTTTCTGCTCAGCAAAGCCTCCATTTTGGTGTGGGGTTTTTTTTTTCTGCAAAACAAAGAATCCATCAATGACCATGATGATTTCTTTTAAAAGGTATCTCAGCTTTTCCGTTTCAAAGTATCAGCTATTCCTGGACTTTCCCATTGTCACCTGTCTGAGGAACTTCAGGTACGATAAATAGACTGTAATTTATGTCAATTATAGTCACCCTATGTCATCGTGTCACTATAATTGAGTGTTTTTTCAAAATACCAATCATACCATATGAAAAACAAATGAGTTACATCAAAAGTTTCACTTGTGCAAGTCCAACCTCAACTCACAGTTTTGTTGAACAGTGTCCTGATCACGCGTTTGACCATTTGCAGAATCAGTTTATCTCAAATATTGCATTATGGCTTTTTAAACATGGGAAGCTGAATCTGTTTTGGTCAAATTCAGACTCCATCTAGACTGCACCTGCCAGTCGCACAGAGATCTGGAACCCCTTCAGCTCTGGTCTCGTCCCTGGGGCTTGTCATGGCTCTTGACCTACCTCCTCTTAGTGCACATCTCTAAGGGGAGAGAGTCACCACCACGGTTGCACATTGCCTCCCACTCAGTCTCCAGCCCTCTGCCTACATGCAGAGAATTTTCCACTACAAAGTACTGCTGGCCTGTGACCCTTGTGACCCCACAGAGGGTCACACGCAGAGGATCTTCATCAGTATGTATTATTTGTTAAGATGATGTTT
Organism: Charadrius vociferus; assembly: GCF_000708025.1. NCBI lineage: Eukaryota > Metazoa > Chordata > Aves > Charadriiformes > Charadriidae > Charadrius > Charadrius vociferus. The sequence goes on from NW_009646943.1 coordinate 253,452, forward strand.
ATTGACAGTTGGAACACAGCCAGAAAGTCCTTTTAGAAGGTTATTATCATTACCTTTGTGTTTCACATAGAATCACAGAATTTTCAGAGTTGGAAGGGACCTCTAGAGATCATCTAGTCCCACTCCCCTGCTAAAGCAGGATTGCCGAGAGCACATTACTCAGGACTGCATCCAGGCGGGCTTTGAGAATCTTTGAAAAAGGAGACTCCACCCCCTCCCTGGGCAGCCTGTGCCACTGCTCTGTCACCCGAACCGTAAAGAAGTTTTTCCATGTGTTGGAACAGAACTTCCTATGTTCCAACTTGTGCCCATTGCCCCTCGTCCTGTCACTGGGAACCACCGAGAAGAGTGGCTCCATCCTCCTTCAACCCACCCTTTAGATATTTATAAGCAATAATAAGGTCTCCCCTCAGCCTTCTCTTCTCCGGGCTAAAGAGTCCCAGCTCTCTCAGCCTTTCCTCATAAGGGAGATGCTCCAGTCCCTCAATCATCTTGGCTGCCCTTCGCTGGACTCTCTCCAGCAGTTCCCTGTCCCTCTTGAACTGGGGAGCCCAAAACTGGACACAGTATTCCAGTTGTGGCCTCACCAGTGCCGAGTAGAGGGGGAGAATGACCTCCCTCGACCTACTGGTCACACTCTTCCCTATGCAGCCCAGTTTCAACCAGAAAATGATAACACACAATGATCCATACTGGGGTTTGGGGTGTCATGATTCAATGTTTTATAAAAAACAGACATGGATACAGCCCTTAGCTCAAAACACCTGTAGTCAAATAACACAAAAAAGGTAGAATAAGGAACTAATGAAATTAATATTATTCTAGATCAGCTATTAATTTACAAAATACCATGTTGTCATAACACAACTCATACCTACTATGTAAAAACATCTCTTTCGATATGCCATCACTGAAACTGCTTTCCTGTGGTGACCATCCACCTGCTGCCTTGCAACCTACTGATTTTGTTCTGAAATACTGAAGCAAAACAAAATTTCTGCTGAGCTCCCAGATTGTTTGCATCTGAGAGAAAAAGACCAGACTCTTCTACCTCTGTGCTGAGAACAATTCAAGTTTTGAATTAGAAATAATAAATTCAATGCATTAAAACTTTGATCTGGAATTTTAGTAACAATTGAATTACAGATATTTTAAATGTTTTCTGTTTCAGATTTATGTTGATGATGCTGTGACCTTCTCTGAAAAATATTTTATTTGGATATTAGCAATTATATTATTAGTGGCCACTATCTTTGCAGCATCTCTGAGACAAAATTACGATGGAAACATAAATTCAGGAGGAATAACAAAGGATCACCATTACAAACTTCAAATACTGCAACTGTTACTTCTACCTCAGCGGAGAAGCAGGGTTTTCAAATTACGTACAAGAAGATACCCAAATGATAAATTATTCCTTTCCCTGCATGTTTATTGAACCTCTTTCAGATGTTTAGGTCAAAGGTAGCTCCTGATTTGATAATATAATACTAATAATCTGAAATTCTTATTTTGACATGTGTAACTTCTCCATTAGAATTTGACTTACCATTTCCAAATTGTTTTTGAAATGTCCGGAAAGTATACGTTTACAAGATATTTTTATGCAGAAGATTTCAGAAAATGTGAAGAATTCTCTTCTCACCATACTGGTTTAGTCCATATTAAACACAAGTAAACAGGTAGGACTGAGATATATTCTTATAGATTCTCTCATGATTATTTTCTCAGCTTCCAGCACCAATGAAAATTTTAAACCTCATAAATAAATACTGCATGTTAATTAGTTTAGACAATTGTGAGTTAATATTTAATAACTATTCAGTAATTTCTACATAGTGACAAGCTGTAGTGATGATTACTGAAATGGTGTGCACTTACACTCTCTTTGGGAGCAATGTCCAAGAGTGCTCTTAGTGGTATTTATTTAGGACTATTTATTAGTCCTGTTTATTTAGGACTATTCCTAGTCCTTTTGGCACGCATCAGACAGCCGCCCAGCAGAGGCCTCAGGGCCCTGCAGCTTGTGTGACTGCACTCACACTACACTTCAACGCACTGGGGCGTGAAAGCTGCCACAGCCCCTTCGCTCCTCACTGCTGCAGACCTTACTCGCACGCACACCATTCCCAACCTTCTTCCTCCTGCACATCTGCTGATAATCCCCACATGCCACTAATGCCTTTGCCCATCAGTCACAGAAAGTGTCTGACTTAAGAGCTCTGTTTTGAGGCTATCCATACTCTCTGCGAGACAGCCTGTTAGCAGATTAGTACGTTGGACTAGTGCATCGGACTTCAGCATCCATGTCACCTTGCAGCACAGCATGCCATCACTTTCTTCAATGAGGTATGAAGAAAACCCTCTTTTTCTTGTTTTGATCGTCCTACCCACCAGCTCGACTTCTTGTTCCTCAGTTCTCGTACTGGAGAAGACAATAAACGACTGACCCTTGCTGACTTTCTTTATGCCTTTCAAGATGTTAAAGATGTCTGCCACATCCTATCTCTGGAACAAGGAGCCAACATGTATGGAAAATGAGGGAACGAGGCTGGGAATGTAGAATCAGGAGCATTTCAAGGTGAACATGGAGGTATACCCATTCCAAAACAATTCAGGTTGTTATTTCTAGGTGACAATAAGAGCAAAACCTACAATTTTGCGTTTGGTCTGCTGAGTTTCACTATTGGCTAGAAAAGAGATATGATGTGAGGACAGCGCACATTTCCCTCCCTAAATGCCTAGTCTCTGTTACGGCAGAGCTCATCCACAGATTACAGAGCCTGGGTGTCAGGTTCTCACCTCTGCTTCATTAGCTTCATATGCAAAATGGAAGATACTAGAGCCGACTTAGCTAATCAGTTAAGTAATCTCTCTAGTAGTTGGATGTGCTCCCAATCTGCCTCCTATTCATATTACCTAGTTGCAACTTGTACCACAATCGTTCCTGCTTTGTGCAAGTCTCAAATTATTTGCATTTTTAAGGTCATCATTGTCATGAACACTGAAGTGACTCATAACTTTTAAAAATGAAAAAATAAGCCCATGTTTGAGTTACTGTCAGTACAATGGCTGATCCATCTGTCCTTCCTCCTTTTTTACCAGAACATTTCTTCAGGTTTCTGACTTTTTTTTTTACATTTATTACATTTTATTACATACAGAAACATTGTTAGCTTCACCAGCTTTTGTCCAAGAACCTGATCCTAAATTTTCACAGGTTCAGTCCAGTCATCCCAGACGCCTGCTGTAATTAAAGCATCAACTTAGCAAGACTCCGTGAGTGTGTATGGCTGAGTGTCTTCCTGGCTGCCTCCATGTGCTGCTGTCTTGCTCTGGCTCTGACAATCACCGTTCTCCTCCCCTTTTGGTCTTTCTTCCTTTTCGCTCCAAATGTACGTAGTTCTTATTTACATAACCTGGAAACAAATTTAACAGGTCCCACACTCACCCCAGGATGCTCCGAAGGTATTGAGGAATTTATTTTAATTACAGTATTGCATTGATTAGTAATTTTTTAGGTGATTGGGTAGATCCATAATAGGAAAATTGGCTAGTTTTTTTCTTTTCTTGATTTCTAGTGGACTTTCAAAGCTTCTTGGAAACAAGGTTATGATGTGTATCTCATACTTTCTGCCTCTCTATCCATCATTTTCTCAAAAGACCATAAACTGTATGGGTCTAAGAGAAGCCTGGTGCAGTCTGAGTTACAGATAAAGTACTGGAAATCTTAAAAAAAAGGATATATGGGACCAAAAGTTAGCAATAGGAAATCTGCCATAGGAAAAGGAGAAAAAGTACTCAAAAACATCTTACTAAATGGTTTACAAATACAGTCAACAGCACAATAATAAATGTAAAAATAGAAATACGCATAGGGACGGCTAGCATAATCCAGATGTCTCAGAGTTCCCCTCTCAGAAAAAGGGGAATTTTCACTATTGGATGAATAAATGACCCAGATGTATTCTCTGCATCCAATAGCTTCAGCAGTGCTTTGAAGTTCTTCAGCCTCTGATGACGAGGCCTACATATTTAGATAAAGTGCAGCATTTCCAGAGAGGCATGCAGGAATTCAAAACAAACACAGCCTTTGTACGACTATGCAGTTGCACAGATTTCTTAAAAGGAAGCTCTGCTTGGAAGAGTAGGGTCTTTTCAGCACTGTGAAATTTAAGATGACAATATAGGGTTGAAAGAAAAGAGATGACATTTCTGTTCAGGGGATTCATATATACATTAAGCAGGAGGAAGAGTCACAGAATTTTAAATGCTGACCTACACAGGGTCAGGTTTGTGGTTCAGGCACAAGAACAGGGCTACCGCTACTAGGGGATCTGTGGCAGGATGTGAGAGCTGAGCAACAGCATCCGAGACATGATTCATAAGGTACGCTGCAAAACAGTGAACGCTGCGGGAATCTGAGGCGTTCAAGTGCAACAAATGCATCTGTAAAAAATTAAAAGTTCTTCAGAGAGGTCCTTTCTGACCATTTTGAATTTCTTCCAATCTTTTAACAATGGGGACACCAGAATTATAGAACATGGCATTAAAACTACTTTTAGTCCTGATGTTACATTCTTCCACAGCTTGCTATGACATTCTTCCACAGCTTGCTAGCTTACCATACACCCAAAAGGTATTATATCTTACAGATTCAGCATGATATAAAAAGTTTGTGTTGGATTGCTTGTTTACTATTCAGCCCAGCTTCTTTCAGGGCTGCCTTACTGTTTATTCCCACAGGGGTGACCTTGTCTTTGGCTGTATCTGAATGGCCCCATTTAGGAGGTGTAAGTCAGAGCACAACCAGACCATCCCTAGCTGACCATGGTGCCCCCACCCTGCCTGCCTGAGCTGCTCATAAATCGGCTCTTGAATCAACACCGTTTACAGCTCAGAATTTTAAGTTAAAGTGTCGTTGTTTGCCTTAAAAATGCAGTGATGACTCCTTATGAGCTCACAGGCATTTGTAAAGCTGGAATAAGGCAGACACAGCTGCCAGTAACCTTCCCAGTTGTCCCAGCCATTCCTTCTCCTCCATGAGAGCCTTCAGTAGGTGAACCTGTTTCTGACCACTCTGTCCTCAGCAGTACGTATAACTCTTCCAGGTTCTCTTGAGTTTTTATTCTCACAGTTTTTATTCACAGAGATTTTATATTGACTTTCTAACCATTACTACAAATCCTGAATAGTATTAATCTTACTCTTGTTTTCTGCGCAATCATCTAGAATCATCTCTACTGATCAATAATTCCTTTTGAGCCATGTTGGTCACCCCATATCTGACCCATGCAGAGCAAACTTTCTTCATAGAATACAATGTTAATTTTCCAGAAAAATAACCGAGAACTATCCAAGTATATTATATCAGCACCATTTCCCTTAGGAGCAACTTTGTAATTTAACAAGGAATTAAACATTTTTTTACATAAAGCTGCATCAGCTGCTACTGCTATATTCCTATCTCGTAATTCCTTATTGCATCCTGTATCGGCATTTATTGTCTGTGATTTACGTCAGATAAATCAGTGTATTACCTGTGTTCTTACTTGTCCGATTTGAATACTTATAGTCAGTCTTCATGTCTTGCAGAATTTCTGCAATAACTTAAGCTTTATTAAAAAATTAATATGGTTTCATGCTTCCTGAGATCACACATGCAAACTCCTTTAGGAATCTCAAATTCCAGTTCTTTAGTACCTGTGTACTGTAAAATGTTTCTCTCCAAGAAAAGTTGTTCACTATCCTTCTTAATAATGACCAGGAAGGTACATAGTCATCATCATATGATGTAAATACACATTCTTTCAAGTATAGAACAAATTTATTTATTAGATTTCTACTTTTTTTTTTCTATCATTATCAACACTTTTTAAAAATCTAGATGTAATAGGCCTATAACAGTGTTAAGATTTGGAAAACTTGAGCTGTTCCTAAAACTACCAACCATGCATATTCCTTGGTGTTCTCATCCATTTTCCTATGCTTGATAACTTGTAATGCTTGCTAGGTTTGCCTTTTTTCTACTTCTTGTATATATTTATTTCAAACTGCTGTGTTCACTTCCCCACTAAACTACAAATGTATTTTTCTGAATCTCCGCTCTTTCTTGATCTCAATATCCTGATATATGTCCATCAATTTCTTCTTTATACAGTCCTTCTACTTTGATACAATTTTTCTATGTAATTTTTCTTTTCCCTCAGTCATTCCTTTTCCACACCTTTTTTGGGAAGAAGTCCAAACATATGTCTTGGGAACAAGAAGACATAGCCAGTGTCTAAGTGTGTGTATATGGTATGGCTTGTAACCATGTTTGCACATACTGATGTAGCCCGTATCTAAATACTCAGGGTAAGCACTTCCACTCCAGTAGTTATCTTTACCACAATAAAGTTTGAAGTTGTTTATTTCCCTAATATGATATTTATTTTTTGGTCAGAAAATCATTAGGTAGGGTTTTTTGGAACTCCAATAATGCTTTAATGTGTAGCTCCAAGTTATATATCTGATCTGAAGTTCCTCATAACAATGTAATTTTCTTTCCCAAAATTATGAAAGAAAAAGTTATCTTGTTCTTTAGTCTTGACTGCTGTGCAAAACGGCCTCACTGGTAAACCCATTTTAGGCTTATTCCTATTACATTGATCCGTATGAAGTTACTTTCCTATGAATATGAGAAGTTTAAAACTGTATTCAATACTCCATTTCTTCATTTATTACTCAATTCCTGGTGAGCCAAAACCTCTGCTAGGCAAAGTCCTTGATTATTTACAGGAATTAAGGGAGCCTAACCTTTTAACTCCGTTAAGAGTAGCCTCTCACGGTCCCTGAACATATTCCTTCTGGACACAGTCCTTCAAACCTCTGGAAATGGAGAGAAGGAATTGATATGTGACCTGGCACACTTTTGCCTTCTAACTTATGACACTAAAAAAAATAAACTGTTTTTTTCTTTCACAACTGCTTTCCAGCATGGGAAGTTGCCCTCTATGCCCAACCTTTCTTCTGGAATCACTGGGGTGGAAATGTTTAAAAAAAAATAAACACCTTGGCAAAGATAATGAGAATTGGGATAAAACCTGACAATTGGGCACTACTGTTGGGCTAAGCATTGTTCAGACTGACATCAAAATAACACAAGGCCAACGAAAAGAAGCCGAACATAAAATTTTCATAAAGCAAACTATGCAAACTGAAATCTGATTGAACTTCTTGTTTTCAATTCACAAAGAAACCTGAAAGAATCAAAACCACAGTGAACAGTGGCGTATGCTTAATCTGATGGCCACAAGAGGGTACAATTTGTAAATTGTAAATGAGCGTAACGGTCCCATGGAGGTTTCCCTAAGTGACATCAATCTTTTTTGAAGTCACAAAAATCCCTTTTCCAGAACTGCCTAAGAGAAATTCTGGCACGGCACCTCCAAAGGCATATCTCCCCTGTGAGGGGCTCGCAGGTCACCGAAGGCAGCGCAGACCCCCTTTCTGTGTGCTTGCTGCGTGATGGATTCCCTTCAGCAGCGCCCATCATCTGCTGTTTGCAGACAACTGAAGCTTTCCAAACCTTTCATGCCAATCAAAAGTAGTGTGGGCAGCAGGTCAAGGGAGGTGATTCTGCCCTGCTCCTCTGCTCTGGTGAGACCCCACCTGGAGTACTGCGTCCAGCTCTGGAGTCCTCAACATAAGAAGGACATGGACCTGTTGGAGCGCGTCCAGAGGAGGGACATGAAGATGATCCGAGGGCTGGAGCACCTCTGCTGTGAGGACAGGCTGAGAGAGTTGGGGTTGTTCAGCCTGGAGAAGAGAAGGCTCCAGGGAGAACTTATAGCAGCCTTCCAGTATCTGAAAGGCACCTAAAAGAAAGCTGGAGAGGGACTTTTTACAAGGGCATATAGTGATAGGATGAGGGGTAATGTCTTCAAACTGGAAGAGGGGAGATTTAGATAAGATATTAGGGAGGGTGGTGAGCCCCTGGCCCAGGTTGCCCAGAGAAGCTGTGGCTGCCCCATCCCTGGAGGTGCCTAAGGCCAGGCTGGACTGGGGCTTTGAGCAACCTGGTCTAGTGGGAGGTGTCCCTGCCCATGGCAGGGAGGTGGAACTGAATGATCTTCAAAGATCCCTTCCAACCCAAACCATTCTGTGGTTCTACGATTAGGCAAGAACACTGTATTAAGAACAACTGAGCAAAACATGCACTATGGGTGCCCAAACAATACTCTGAAGACATGTGTCCTTAGGTATCAGAGCCAGGCCCAAAAGCAAAGGCCCAATGGCTCCGTCTGAGCACATCTGGAAACTGGATGTCAGTTCTGGAGCTGGACACTGCCTTTCTGCCGGGGCGAGCAAAATAGAAGATAGAGGAAGAAAAGTGGTGCTTGACTGGAGGCTTCCTTGTGATGTGTAATTAATTCTGGGGTGAGAGCTTGTAATCTGTGGTTTTGGCTCAAACCAGCCCCCATGTAACTCACTTTGATAAGCAAATATCAAAACTTGTTTATAGAATAGAATCACAGAATGGTTTGGGTGGGAAGGGACCTTTAAAGGCCACCGAGTCCACCCCCCTGCCATGGGCAGGGACATCTTCAACTAGATCAGAGCCCCGTCCAACCTGACCTTGAATGTTTCCAGGGATGGGGCATCTCCCACCTCTCTGGGCAACCTGTTCACAGGAAGTTTGAAAGTATAAAATAAAAATAAATTGCTCTAATTGAGTATATAAACGGCAATGAGCTCCCACGTATGTAACGTATCTAGAACGCACTCCGAAATGGACTCTCTCATGCAGTGCTGTGTCCGTGGGGTCCCAAATGCACTCGTGTTTTTCCATATTTTAGGGAAATCTGTCAAGCGTATGTCCTGATGTCGGCAGCAGTGGCGGCAAAAACAGCGACTCGGCGGCTTCTGTCGGTT
>NW_009646943.1:263040-313388 GCF_000708025.1 Charadrius vociferus
CCAGGCCGGGGCGAGCGGCCCCTCTCCCGCCTGCCTCCCCCCGCCTGCTTCACCCCGGCCTCGTCAGCCTCCCGCCTGCTTCCCTCGCCAGGGCCCCGGCCTCCAGGGTCGCCGGCTCCTGTCACCCCGGGCCGGCTGCCCGTTGCCGCCCGTGCCATCTGCTGTCCACCGCTGCTTCCGCTCCCGTGGATCCTCTTCTCCTCCGAAATCCCTTCTTCGCCGCCTCTCCTGCCTGCCCTTCACCCTGCAAAGAGCCTCTTTCCTCTCTGCGGCTCTCCCCTGCGTAGGCTCAGTCGCCTTTTGTGCAGCGCCTGACTGTGCCTGGAGCAGCTCCTCTTTCACATCTTCACCTCTTTTCTTGTTCCCCCTTTTCCCCTGCGCCCCCCGATCCTGTAACCCTCGATAATGAGGATCCCGTTGGAGCGCTGAAGAGGAGCAAGAAGAGCTTGCTTGGCGTGCCCGTGTGGGGCTGCTACCTTCTTTCCCGCTCCCCTCCTTTGAGGGGGGCCTAGCCCCCGACCAGCCTCCTGCTCCTCCAGCAATTGCAAGCCAGAGTGGTGGCTGTGGTGTGGCAGGCGGCAGGATGACTGACACCCGGCGGAGGGTGAAGGTTTACACTCTAAATGAGGACCGCCAGTGGGATGATCGAGGCACAGGGCATGTGTCCTCTTGCTACGTGGAGAGGCTGAAGGGCATGTCCCTGCTAGTCAGGGCAGAGAGTGATGGTAAGTGTGTATGTCTGAAGGTACAATCTTAACTCATCCTACCCAGAAAAGGAACTGGGCTTAGCTTTGTGTCTGTTGCCTTAATGTTTTGCTGCGTAATTCAAATGTGATTCCTAAAAGCAAGTAGGTGCTAACCGTAGTTCATTCGTGTTAGGCCAAGTGAAAGAAATGGAAGGTTGCTATCAAGTGCAAGCATAGTAGGCACTTGGTTCATAGTGCATGCACAGTGTTGCATACAAAATACGTTCAGGTCTTGTTGTAAATCTTGCATGGGTTTGGATATCTAGTGATCTATCACTAGATGCCCAATGTACTCCAGTTTCAAAACTGATCATTGTGATATATTCGTCCTTAGATGTTTCTGGAAAAGATCGCCTTGTGAAAGGAGTTCTTCAAAACTTAGGTCATATTTTTTTAGTATAAATTTTAAAAGGTCATTGGATGGCCAACACCCTCTTTTTCTCCCCCCTCCCCCCATTTTCTTTGTAGCAAGAATTATGCAAGACTTTCTAAAAGCTATCAACAGTTATCAAAGTACAGTTGTTAATAGTAGTAAAGACAATACAATGGACAGAACAGCATTTTCAGAGATTTTTTTTTAATGGGGTAGTAGTTCTCAGTCCTTCAGCAGTTCTAGATCTTCCTGTAAATAAATTTAAAAGGATGCATTATCAATTTCCTTCACATTTTCTGACAACATATGACAATAGTATAGGTTGAGTTGTTGGTTAAGTGAGTTCATGACTGCTATGATCAGAGTAGATCTTAAAATGTATACTTTGCAATATGTGATGTACCATTTTGCTAGTAAAGTGCATGACTTACTACTTCATTAGATATATAGCTACTGTATCTAGTGACTTGTAGATCTAGTTGTAGCTTGTGACTATCAACAGACCTTGGAATTTTGTTTATTTGGCTTTTTCATTGTAGGCACTGGGATGAAAAGCAACTTGAGAATCATTAATTCTTACTGTGTGAGAAAGTTCTGACAAACTGTACAATAATGTCTACAGCAGAGATCATAAACTGATATGGAGGAATCAAACTTTCGTCTTAGCACAATTTTGATAATTGAGCTTCTGATAAGCATGAATCTCAGTGTTTTGTAGTTTCTTGGTTATACTTTTAAAAGTTGAAGTGATAGTTATTTTCTTTGTTTTACACTGAAGAAGATGCATTTATAGTTTGGCCAACTTCATAGTGTAAGAGAAAACATTCAAAATGGAAATAGACTTAGTTTAATTTCAACAGAAGGGAGGTAAAAAGGAGGTTATCACTAAATTTTTAAGCCAATCTTTACAGTGTATTTGGTTGTAGGTACAGTCTTTTCTGTCTACATAGCTGCTGTGCTCATGTTTAAACACTGTCATGTCTTTTATACATGAAACAATTTCCTGATTTTTTTTTTTGTTTTAATTCTTTTTAGAAGAAAGCAAAAGAACTGCAGTTCCTAACCTGCTTGTGAAGAAATAGCCCATTCAAACTAAAATCTCTTTATTGACTTTCAGTGGGATATATGTGCTTAAGACTGATTAGAACCTGAATTGGACTGTTGTTGCCAGTTTTTGTTGTAAATGAACATCTGTAAGAAGGAAAATACAAATTGGTATAAATGATCCCAAAACAAAGATTAAGTCATTACTTTGTGCTGCATAGCTAAGATACTCTAATCAAAGCAGAACTGGCTCAAACTTACTAATTGCACCTAATACACAGAAGTATATTTAATAGGATACACACATTAGGCCCCTCTCAAACAGCATACATATCCTTCAAGAGTATTAAATAATATACAGAGCTTAAGTTCTTAATTTAGTAGGTAGTATCAGGTTGGGTAAATGTGCATTCTATTAATAGGCTAGTTTTTCTAACTTGCTAGTGTAAACACCTCATAAAATTTGACTTATATCTTGTTTACTCCCAGTGTCAATTGTTTGTGGGCTAATTTTGAAGGCAAATGCAGTCATTTTTACACGTGAGCAGCAAATGGTTTGGAAAAAGGTGATGCCAGGCTTGCGTTTTAGGTACTATGCAATTTGTGTGTTCTCTCATGGACTTTCTTATCTACATGAAGTAGTCACTGTGATTTATTTTTTTATTCTGCCCCCCCCCCCCCGTAAAAAAAAACATGCAAGTACTAAAAAACTGACCGATACACCATTTGTCTCCATGTTTCCATTGCGTTCTTGTATTGTCTTTCTTTGTCAGCTCCTCCTCTTTCCACAATGAAACTTCTTCCTTCCTCCTTTTCTAAACCAGCTTTTCCTAGCCTTTGAGCGGAGATCCACCCTGTGCAGGCTGGCATGTTCTTGCTGACATACTCCAGGAAGCCCATTGAAAACCTCGGGATCTGCCTGAAGCTGAGGGCTCTGTTTCCTGAGTGGGGGCGGCCGTGGGGGTTGTTAGCAGTAGTTCCTGCTGTGGCTGGGAAATTCCCACTCCTGTTAAAGGGCCAGTTCGGCTGTGCAGAGAGCAACAGCGAAATTACCAGAGGTTCGTTTGGCTGACCCTGTGGGCTAGCACATAGTTCAGTCTTTAGATTGTGCAGCTGTGGCTTGGTGTAGCTCCGTGGCTACTTTGTGAGTGGTTGAGATTCTATGGCAGGGTCAGGGTGTTCAGATAGAGGAGCTGCAATCAGTATGCCAAGTCCAAGGTGAGCTATCATCTGGAATTGGAGCAATAAGAACTGAATGAGTGCAATTATTTTATTTTTTTTTATCTGTAGGAGTATGGGGTTTTTTTCTTGGGTTGGTGTTAAAACACCATCTTAAAAGAATTTAGGAGTGATTTGTGTTGCTATCTGAGGTGTCTAATGCTCCCAGATGCTAAGCTTTAAATTATCACAGTCAATTTGGAGTAAACTATTATAGTACAGAAATATCATAAACTGCTTTCAGATCAGCTATATTATGCTTTGAAACAGGGAATTGTATTTTTTTATACTTAAACAACTCTTAACTTTTTTACTTAAAACCCTCAAAAGTTTCTCTTTGTGATTCCTAGTTGCAGTGTATTCTACTTGAATTGCAGTAGAGTAGTAGCGAACTCTTGTCTTGCAAATGATCACCTTCCGTGTGGGTTTCTGTGTGTAATCAGAAGCCTTTGATTTTTATTTTTTTTACCTGTTTCTCATATGGTATTATAGGCTGCTGTGACCTGCTTCATTCTTAAAATGTCTATGTGCTTCTAGATTTTCACTGCATGGTTTTACATCGCTTTTTTTTTTGAGCACAGATGACTGAAGTGACCTCTAAAATGAACATTTCTGTCCAACTACCTTGGGTTAATTTGAAAGCTTGAACTTTAATTAAAGCTTAATAGTCCTGTAACTAAACTTTTTGACAAGCCAAAGTGAAGTTCCCTCTTGGAGGCCTTATTTGCCAGCTGTCTTTTAGGAACTGTCTAATCACTTTTATTCAGAAGTTGTAGTTTGCCACTTCTGAATTTTGTATGTTAATGACAGCTGCCACGGGGCAAGCATCCGCAGCCTCGTTGTTTCTTTAGACTAGCTATCAGTAACCCCATACTGCTGGTAGAAGGCTTAGCCAAAATTTGGCTTAAGTTTTTACTGTGTTCAAACCAGAGGGATTAGCTTTATTTATTTTTAGGAGAGCAACACAGAAAATTTTGTTGTTACATACTTACCTTAGGTTAACATGGAAAAAAAAAAAAGGGAGGGGGGTGGACTTTTTGTTTGTTTGTTTCTTTTCTCCTAGTTCTCCCCTCTCCTTAGTGTTTGGGTTTGACCCTTCAGAAATGTGATAGATGAGGAATAGTCCCTTGCAAATGCAGACTGCATTCTTGGTCCTCAGTTTGAGCTATTTCTAAGTTTCTGTGGCTTGGTTTCTGTGATTCAGTAGCAGCAGAACTGACTGTAGAACTTAAAATTCTGTGTGCATCTTGCAAAAAAAAACAGCTCTTGAATTAAAGTTTTCATTTAAACGTAAACATATTTGTAGTGGTGAGGGGTAACGAGTGGCACTGTACTCTTTCTGCTTTTGAGGAAGTATTCGCATAACAGTTCGATGGGAGAGGAGCAGCATTCCATATCAGCAGGTCCGCTCCATATATGTGTATGTAAACAAGTCTGCAGATCTGTTATTTGAAAGTACTGGATTGGGATATTTGATGTTTTCTAAATATCTTTGAAAATAGCATTGTATATCTGTATGTAATCTCTTTTGAGCAAGCCTTTCCCTATACACTCGTTCCTTTCACAGCACAGAACAGTGTTGTTACACTAACAAAAAACCCCAGCTGTGCTATATTGCATTACAGTGGCAAATAACAGAATTCTGCAAATCAATGTTTTCTTCTTTGTGGGTGGTTTCAGATGTTACTTTCTGGCACCATGTTTTGCAGTTACCTTTACAAACTCGTTCAAAGCTATAATTTAGCAAATAACTAGATCTGCATAATTTTGGGGGGGTTATTAAAACCATAGCTTGTATTAAGGTGAGTTTTCAGATCTTACCTGACTTTGAATAGAGTTGTTGGGTCGCTGAAGATGAAAATTTGTTCGTGTATGTTTATAAAGTGGACTGGATAGTCTTAATGTATTCAAGGGTAGTACCAAAAGAAAAATACCTACATAGAAAGCAATTGCTTGTGACAAATGCAAGAGTAAGCATCTTGAACTGTATTTAGGGATCAATACTGATACTGACTTTAAATGGAGAAGAACTTTATTTGTGGCACGTTAAATTTCTGTAACCTTTTTGTAAAGAATATATTTGTGTTACAGATGTCTGTTACTGTTGCCTGGTTCCCAGAAACAAGTAACAGAGACCTAAGACTGCCTCATACCAGGAAGGGGCCTGATCCTGTAAAACCTACTGTATGAAAATAAACTCACTGAACTAACTAGTAGAATAGTCACTGATTTTGAGTCATTGAACCCATCTTGGGGAACAAATCTGCATCAGATGCTGCAGAAGGATGGATTTGAGGCAGTTATAGGTTATGGAGCACAGTTTACACTTCAATATGTTTCTATCTCCAATTTCATATTTTTCTAGTTATTGTCTGGAGTGGTGAGGACTAAGTTGAATCATGTGGTAATGAGAAGCAAGTCAAGCCTTATAAGGCTTGATTGGTCTTTCCTGCAAGCGTCAGGTTTAGTAGAGAAGAAGAAATGCTCTTTTGTGGTAAGTCTAGTAAAGAGGTCATTCTCTAGTGTCTGCTTCTAGCCTGAAAGATGAAATGTCTGCATTCAATTGTCTTCAAGTTATTTTTTTAATAGTATTTTGTCAAACATGGTGGTTCAAGTTATGTATGATATTCTGCTAATTTCAGGATTTCCATGTCTGTAGATCTGCATTCAGCCCTTAAAATCGAATGTTGAAATTATCAATTGCTTTTAATTCTAACAGGAGTCTAATTCATATTTGCTAGTATTAAATATTTCTAGACAGTAAAGACTTTCTAGAAGTTAGTTAACTGAGTTAGTAACACAAAATAATATTCTAAAACTTCATGTAGTTGAAGCTGAGGCTTTGAAACTGAAAGTAAGATTGAAGTGAAATACTGCCTATACCTGATGATCGTAACGGAAAAGGGAATGCTGTTTTTGAACTAGACAAACGCAATATTCAAAGCTCGTGGAAAAGGGAATGCTGTTTTTAAATGTTCACTAGACAAACGCAATATTCAAAGCTCGAGACTGTGACCTAAGTACCACAGTGTATTGGATTCATCAGTAAAGCTCATCTTAGATATTTTCCTTCTCTGTCCTGCTCTATAGTTTGTGATTTTTAATTTTTTTTTCTTTAGTTACGCTGTCGCACTTAAGCGAATAAGCTGCTTTAACAGATCTGATGCAAGTTAGAAAACTGGAAAAACTCTTAAAAAAAAAAAAAAAGAAAGAAAGTGTAGTATATGTGGTTTTGGGGGGAGATGCTTTTTTGTTGTGTCTTGTTTTCCCTTGAGGGCTATTTAGTTCAGTTTTGTTGTTGGATTGTATCTGTGTTTGTAAACAGCTCTTACTGCAGGAGCAGTTGAGACAGGGCAATAGCTTCTCAAGCCAGCTTCATTAGCAAAGGCTGCTTCTTGTAGAACAACAGACTTAGAAATTAGGAAGAAGCAGCTGTTACAGGTAAGTTATTAATTAAAAAAAATTAATTGTATCTGATTATCACATACATAGTAAGCTAATGAATATCAAAATCCTTAGTAAAGCTCCTAAATTCCTGAAGTAATAACCTTTCTTGTCAGACAGCAAACTGTTCTGATATTTATGTAATTCTTTAATGATACACCACTCTCAGCAAGTGAAGTTCTATGATCTGGTTCTTCAGTCTCTCTTCCCTCACCTCCCCCAACCTAACATCTTCATCGGTGACATAAACAGTGGGATTGAGTGCACCCTCAGCAGATTTGCAGATGACAGTAAGCCGAGTGGTGCGGTTGACACATCTGAGGGACAGGATGCCATCCAGAGGGACCTGGACAGCCTCGAGAAGTGGGCCTGTGTGAACCTCATGAGGTTCAACAAGGCCAAGGGCAGGGTCCTGCACCTGGGTCGGGGCAACCCTTGGTATCAGTACAGGCTGGGGGATGAAGGGATGGAGAGCTGCCCTGCTGGTAAGGACTTGGGGGTACTGGTGGATGAAAAAGCTCAACGTGAGCCAACAATGTGCGCTCACAGCCCAGAAAGCCAACCGTGTCCTGGGCTGCATCCCCAGCAGTATGGCCAGCAGGTCAAATGAGGTGATTCTGCCCCTCTCCTCTGCTCTGGTGAGACCTCACTTGGACTACTGCATCCAGCTCTGGAGCCCCCAACATAAGAAGGACATGGACCTGTTGGAGCGCGTCCAGAGGAGGCCATGAAGATGATCAGAGGGCTGGAGCACCACTGCTGTGAGGACAGGCTGAGAGAATTGGGGCTCTTCAGGCTGGAGAAGAGTAGGCTCCAGGGACACCTTATAGGAGCCTTCCACTACCAAAAGGGGGCATATAAGAAAGATGAGGACAGACATTTTAGCATGGCTTGTCACAATAGGACAAGGGGTAATGGTTTTAAAGTAAAAGAGGGTAGATTCAGACTTGATACAAGGCAGAAAATTTTTACACTGAGGGTGGTGAAATGCTGGCACAGGTACCCAGAGAGGTGGGAGATGCCCCGTCCCTGGAGACATTCCAGGTCAGGTTGGACGGGGCTCTGAGCAACCTGATTTAGTTGAGGATGTCCCTGCTCATTTGCAGGGGCATTGGACTAGATGGGCTTTAAAGGTCCCTTCCAACCCAAACTGTTCTATGATCTTCTGTCAGTCAGTAGCAATTCTTCAGGAAAGGATGTGGAGTTTTTTTGTAAATGTACCCTATGAGATTGAGGATAGTGATACTTAGTAAACAAACATTGGTTTGGGATATTTTTTGCTGTGTGTTTTGTAACTGGTATACTCTTCAGATGGTGACATCTGGCTAGTCTTTGTTGATTGTTCTGTGGGATTTGGAGGTACAATTTTCAATTCCAAGTATGTTTTTCAAATTCAAGTAATTTGTTTTCTTGTCCTGTCTTCAAGTTCTCAGGCTTCCATATTTGAGGTGGTTGAAGCATTTTAATTTTTCTTCAGTTTTGTGAGGATATTTGGCAAATATAGTTCGAAGGCAGTAATATAAATATAAGACTGCCTTAGAACTATAACTATGAAACTGAGAAATTGAGACTTTTCTTAAAAAACAAATTTAAGCAGGTAAATGAATGGAGAAGTGCCTCTTTAAAGGGGTGCTTGCAGCCTTATGTTTTAATTTACAAGACTGACTAGGCAAGTTAATTTATCATCACTTCTTCATGTATGTTGAGTGAAGCTCTGCAGATATGTGAATTTAACTCATGGCCGTAGAGGGTCCCTCATGCACTGGCATTTGTGCAGCTGAGCAGCAAAGTGGATGAGGGAAATGATCTGGGTGAAAATAACCTTTAAAAGTGCTTTTATTTTTGGTCCAGTCAACCCTCCGAACCATTTAAATGTGACATGCATTTAGACTAATGCTTATGTAAAAGAAAGGGCAAGAAAACACAGTCATTAGGATGGAATTGCTGTTCTGTTTCTTAAATCAATATAAGGTGCTGTGAAGCCATTTTTCCTAAGTTTATCAAGTCTGAAGTTTTTTGGTATTGGCAGTCACAATGGTTGTTGCTCTAAGCATTAGTTTCTAGATATGCTTTCCAGCAAAATAATACAAGTGTTTTAGCTAAACTTTAGGAACAAATACCCTATCATGAGCAATTTTTGTACAGAACAACTGTAGGTGATCTATGGAATGCAGTTGTGATGCTGTTCGTGTGCTAATTTTTTGCAGACTTTTCCACAGAAAATTTTTTAGAGATGATAAAGTTGTTACTCGGAATAAGAAGGAGGTTAAAAATCCAGTCCTCAAAACACTCTTGAATGTTCTGTACTATGGGAACAATACCTTTGAGGGGGAAATGAAATACAAAGCTGCAGAACGTGGATTTAACAGGCTTATTGTTGGGAGGAAAGGTGGTAATACCTATGTGAGGAAAGAGAGATCAGAAAATAAGTGTTGAGATTGAAATTTTAGTGCACATGTAAATAAGTGGAACTTTTTTTTTTTCTAGGCTCTCTTCTTTTGGAGTCCAAAATTAATCCGAACACTGCGTACCAGAAGCAACAGGTAAACGTACTTTTTTTTCCTCGTGTTTAAGGCAGGCTCTTTAACTTCAGCAATATAGTTATTTTTTGGCCTCTGTTGCAAATTATATTTTATGCTCTTGTACCAAAAATAAGAGGCAAAATAGTTCTCAACATTTTTGTGCATTTCATGATATGTGTGTGTTATTTCTCTGCATTTTTTGTGAAGTTATCTATATAACTTGCACTCTGTTTTGCACCAAAAAATGCTTTAGGAGAGATGGCAAAGCATAGTTATGAAAATCACAAAGTAGCTGAGGATTCTTCTTTATATTTCAGATACTACAACTTTTAATGTATTCTGGTCTTAAAGTTATTTATGTGTTTACCTTTGTTTGGCTTTTACTTGGAAGCTGGATATGGGTTACTACTGCTTCAAAGCATTCTGTATACATAAAAGCAGCTTCTCACCTCTAGTTTGGCCCTTCCTTTAATTGTTCAAGCCATACATTGTGAGCCCCTAAAGAGTGCTACTGAGATGGGCGAGAAGTGAACTGTAGATCTTGCACTTTGCTGTTCTTATTTCATGGATGCTGAGAATTGCCCTTAGAGGTTTAGAAATGCTGAAGCAGATTATATTTTGTTGCCTGTCTGGTCAGCTCAGACTTGCTAAAATCCTATTCGGTACAGTTAATGTATTAAAATATTCTTCAGTCTTCAGCTTTTATTACTTTATTATAAGCATAGACATACAGTAGTTTTGCTCACAGGCAGTGCCGGTGGTTGTGCGGCTGCAGCTGTTTGTAGGATTGTATGTTGAACTGAATAGGGAGAACCAGTCTGGGTTAAAAATACCCTTCCTTGGAAAATTTAATCTGTATCTGCCCCTTGTTACAATTAATCATGCACCATATAAACAGTCCATACTGAACAACTGGTAAGGCCAGTGTAGGGTGGAGAATCAATCTCGGGGAGTAAGAAAGGACAAGACGATGAAAAATGCTAAGCAAACTAACTCCTAGTTGTAATCCTGAGTAGCTTGAGGTTGTGGTTCTATGATACTGTAACTCAAGCTTTAGGACTCCTAAAATGACATTGAGTATTTCACAGCTCTATGGCATAAAGTGCTGATCTAACGTGAACTTGCCTTGCTGGTTCAAATCTGTTCAAAGAGCATTGAGGAGTGAGCTTTGTATCAATAGGCTTTATGCCAGATCAAATGTGAAGCCCCCTTAAAGTAGGCATAAAATTGTAAGATCTGTGCAAACCAGCACACATGGCTGTCACTGAAACAGCATTTTATATCTGTGCTCATTGCTACTCTGGGACAGACGTATTATAATCTAGCACTGCACAAATCCAATACTGGGGGTTGTAAAAACATGGTTAGGGAAATAAAAGTATTAAATGTGAATCTGTCCTGTTAGAACAGCGCTGTACATTTTCTGTGCTGGAGAGGAAGTGCTGTTCTTAAAACTTTCCAGTGCTGCATAGACAGAACTTTATATTTGCAGGTGAATTGTTCATATTATTTAAGCAAAGCAGTTTCTAATGTAGATTGAATATGGCCTCCAGTGTGAACCTTAGAAATAACAAATCTTTCTTGTTACGTGTATTCATCCTACTTTGTAGTATGTTATCTTTCAGGTGAGGCCTACTTATCCTTCCCCTTAGTAAGAGGCAAGTTCAGAGTTTAAACCGGATTCCATATGAGCTAAGCTTGGAGCCTTGCAGCTGAAAGGAAGAGTTGCTTCTTTTCAGCTCTGCTCGTAGAACTCTGAACTCCCTAAACTCACTAAACCAAAAGAAAATCAACTTGGTACCCCAAAGCTCTTTTAAAATCTGGTAGCTCTCTTAAAATCTGGTAACTCTCCACGTCAGCAGAAGTTTCAAGCCACCTCACACAAGATCCGTTTGTGGAACTGCGGTGTGGAAGAGTGAGTGAGATCTTTCCTTCTGCAGCCAAAAGCTGCAGAATACCACTTAGGTTACCTCAGCTACTAGTGAAATTGCAGCCTGAGATAGAGGACTTAGTTTTGAGTTTGCCTGCAGTTGTCAGTTGCACTCATAAATTTTCAAGAAAAATGTCCTAGAAATGTAAGACTTAAAACTTCAAAGTAACTTTCCAGTGTTATGGTCTTACCAGCCTTTTATCTCAAAATTTTGTTGTGAGGGTGAATCTCCATTCCATTTTAAAGGGGTATATAGCAGTGCGTCTGTTTTCACTGTGATACACTTACCATGTGGCTTGTGGGCACTTCGGATATCTAATGGAATAAGTGGATGAGTTCTGACTTCTGTCTAGGCTGACATGAGGCTTATAAGAAGAAACAATCTTTTATTGGGCCAACTAATATAACTTGTGGTTGGAAGGAAGGAGAGATGTGTGATAGAGAAGCTTTTGGGGAAACTTGCTATGCCCATTGTTTTGGATTCTTCCACAAACCTGTAGAGACCTTTGGGATAAACAGTGAAGTTCTTCCACTGGTGAACAAACCTTCTACCTGTGCTGCACTATTAGTGCCAGTGTGAAACAGATTGTCTCGTGAATTGTTGATATCACAAATGATGCAATCTTAGGGTACACATATGTATATTTTAATGATAACTGTCACAACTTAAATAATTATTTATCAAAATAAGTGTGAAGACCTGACTACAAGTTTGCCTTGCTGCCTCTGTTCTCTTGGCGTGTAAAATATTAAAAAAAAAAAAACAAAACCAAAAACAAACAAACAAACAAAAAAAAACCAAAAACCAAACCACAAAACAAACATAAAAAGCCATAACCTGTGAACCTGAACTTCAAGTAAAATTTTGTCAAATTGTCTGCCTCGGATTTCTTGGGGTTTAGGATTGAAAACAATGACTGCCCTTTATTGTGGTCTAGTCAGGTCTCTGTGCGCACATAAAGGTTCATCTAATTGGTGGTAGATACAACTGTCTGCTTTTCCCTTTGGAGAGGAAGAATACTTGGCAGATCTCAAGACCTGCTTGGAGACTCATTTTTCGTACATCAGCACTATCCTGAGATACTTCAGTTTGCACAGTCTAGTCCCCAGTCTTTTCAGATTTACCTGCCACCTAGAGGTTTGACATAATTCCTTAAAGCATGAAACGCATAGGCGGTCTTTTAACTACCTTTTCACTATTCAGATAAATTAGATTAGTCTTTCTGTGACAATAAAGAGTCATTTTCTCCTGTGCATTCAAAAAGAAAGTTATGTCTACGTATCTGATCCTGTAACATAGAATTGCTACCAGTGGCAGTTTTTGGATGCTCTGAACAATGTACTTCCTGGCAAACTCATCCTTAATTATACTAGAACTAGAAGAAAGGAATCCGTATGAGGAAAATCAGCTAGAAAGAAAACAACTTGAGAAACTAATGTCCTGTGCCTCAGAAAAAGGACTAGTATTTTTTATGTTAAAATACTATTTGTAGGCAGAAGATTTCTTCTGAAAAACAAAAATATGCATCAGTACAGCCACTCAGCCTCCTAACTTGTATTCTTGTTTAGGGCTATGTGTTAAGTTTTTTACTGATATTCTTATTTTAAAATGTTACAACAATGGTCCTGTAACTTTAGTATGAAATATCATGGATTTAATTATGGGTGAGTAGCACATAGCTTAAAACCAAATTTTTAGTAAGTGAAATTTACTTATACTTGGGATTGCTGGACCACACATAGAATGCTTAGGTTTCCTCTTTTGTTGTTGATTGTTTTCTTAATATTCTAGTAAAGGTAGAAGATACTTTAATTGTAATGTCCTGATGTAGTCAGTTTGCACACTTCAATCCATGCTCTTTTTTATGTTTGTTTAGGTTTTTTCTTAAAGGCATTAAAATGATGCTATTCCAGAACACTAGTGACAGGTGCTGTTTTTAAACAAGTAATCCTTATTCAGAAAAATGAATAATTGCCCTGGTATTTTAGGACAACACACCTCTTGCTATGCAACCTTAAAGAACAAATAAACTCTGTATACATAGCACTCTTCTAGGGAGAAAGCTGATATGGGTGTGGACTGGGGTATATACCTTTCAATATACTTTGGCAGTGCTTTAGCAATAGAACAGTGAAGACTTTTATGTCCTCAACTTTAGTTTAGATACATCCATGTACATCCTGTAACCCAGTGATGAAGTGTGTATTGCATCCCTTTTTGTGCCTGAAACAAGGAAGACTTGAGTTGCTTACAGCTTCCAGCTACAAAGTCTTGCCTCTGCACTAGAAACTTCAGTGTCTCACGTCCTCTGCTTTTACAGTCCTCTTTTCGGTTCCTCACAAGAACACAAAGCTTAAATTCATCCAGAGTACCATCTACTAGCTATGTAGCTCGAAGGTGGCGATCCTTGAATGATGGAGAGTGGACTTACGTATAACAAAGCTAAATTTTGAAAAGATCCAAAAGGCAACTGGCAGAATGCTCAGAGAAGATGAACTTCCTGCCTTTGCTGTCAAGACAAGCAAGCCGACAGTGAAACTCTTACAATAAAATTTGTGCCTGTTGTAGCTAAGATAGTAAGGACAAGTGTGTAGTTTTGTGGAGTGAGGGACAAATGAGGAGTGACTGCTGTTGGTTTTGGGTTGGGTTGGTTTGTCTATTTTAAATGATCACATGTTCCTTTGCCTTCACATGTGTTTTCCTATGAAATCTAATTTTCCTCCTAGTTTTGGGTATGGTCACTAGGCCAGTGAGATGAGATTCTGTTACAGAACTAATAAACTGATTTTATTCCGTGTGATTCATGGGAATGCAGCTATGAAACAGCTAACTAGAAAGTCACATATGATTGTCGAGCTTTCATAGACGCTAATAGAATACACTTTGCCAAAAGACTGAGTGTGATTTTGATACGTTATTCCAGTTTTTGGGATAACTTGTTAGCACATCCAGCTATCCAGGTTCTAGGTGAACAAATGCACAAAACCTAACGCAGAATTGAAACTTTATATTATATTACTGGGGTGGGCTTTTTAGCCTGAAGAATAACTGTATATATATATAACTTCAAAAACTTGCACAGCGCCAGTAGTTTATTTCATAAGCAGAAAGCTGCCCATGAAACTGTACTTTTGATTGTAAATAATTAGCTGGCAAGGTGCTGAAAGGTGGCTTGGCATGTCCAAGGAACTGTCCGTAACTGTAAATAGTGTGAGGGCTTAGCTAAGCAAGACTAGCAGTCAGGCGGTCCAAGATGGGGAGAAACAACCTTTCTCTGTTGAACTTCCAGTAGAGGCTAGGAAAGTGTCATAGGCCTACATCGTTTGAGGGCTAGTAGGAAGGGATTAATTTGCTTTTAAGACAGAATGCAAGAAACTATGAAAGTCCTATCTGATTTAGGGGATCACTACTTCTTGGGAGTAGCCTAAATCTCATAGGGATGCCAAGAGAATATTTTGGAGCTTCATAGAAGACTAATATTGTCCTTGGATGTGAACACCAGTGGGAGGGTATTGTCAAACAATAACAATTTTCTTAATTTTATCACATTAGGAAAGAAATCTTAAATCAGTTTTACAGCAGAATCAAATCCTGAGTACTAGTTCCTCTGAAATTCTTCTTTATGAAATCCCTGGGCTTACTGTGGAGATTGTATGAATGCTGTACAACACACCTGCTAATCAGCTTGCTAATAACTAAATCAAACTGATTTAATGTCTAGTAAAAGCATGACTTCTGGTGAGTGTTTTGGCAAAAGCTTGAGACTGATAGTGTGTATTCGACAGCATTTCTGTTAAGGAAAGTAAGCCTTTTGGAAATCATTTCAAAAAGTGAGGAGCAATCATATGGTAGGTACTAAGTCCTGTCCATCTAAGGACTAGGACATCTAGGAGAAGGATTTGGGGGTCCTGGTAGATAGTAAATTGTCAATGAGCCAGCAGTGTGCCCTTACTGCCAAAAAGGCCAATGGAATCCTGGGCTGCACAGGGAAGAGTTTGTCCTGTAGGTCGAGGGAGGTCATTCTCCCCCTCTACTCGGCACTGGTGAGGCCACAACTGGAATACTGTGTCCAGTTTTGGGCTCCCCAGTTCAAGAGGGACAGGGAACTGCTGGAGAGAGTCCAGCGAAGGGCAACCAAGATGATTGAGGGACTGGAGCATCTCCCTTATGAGGAAAGGCTGAGAGAGCTGGGACTCTTTAGCCTGGAGAAGAGAAGGCTGAGGGGAGACCTTATTATTGCTTATAAATATCTAAAGGGTGGGTTGAAGGAGGATGGAGCCACACTCAGTGGTTCCCAGTGACAGGACGAGGGGCAATGGGCGCAAGTTGGAACATAGGAAGTTCCGTTCCAACACACGGAAAAACTTCTTTACAGTTGGGGTGACAGAGCAGTGGCACAGGCTGCCCAGGGAGGGGGTGGAGTCTCCTTTTTCAAAGATTTTCAAAACCCGCCTGGATGCAGTCCTGAGTAATGTGCTCTAGGCAATCCTGCTTTAGCAGGGGAGTTGGACTAGATGATCTCTAGAGGTCCCTTCCAACTCTGAAAATTCTGTGAGTCTGTGATAAGTACAGTTGCCGCTGCTTGCTGGCTTAAGCTATTGCAGTAGTATTTTTGAAGGTTAGCCTCTTAGGAGTAAAGTCTCAAATAAAGCTGTAGCAGACAGTAGTGTTTCCCTGAAGACCTCTGACTAACCAGAAATTGCTCCACGTGAGCTTGATGCAGCCAACAATGAGAAAAGCAGCAGAGAAATGCCCTACTAGTCTGAAGAAGTTTTGCTTTAGGCTGTATCTTTAGAAGGATAAGAGTGCAAAAAGTTAACCTCCGTTGGTAGAAATGATAAATAACTCTTTATGGGAACGTTAAATACATAGGTCTTCTAAAAAGAGGCTGTGCTCAGAATTTTTGCTTAAAATTAAGAATTCCTGATTATATTAGAGCAGTCATAATGAATGATAATATTAAAAAAAGACAAATTTATGTAAACAGTCTTAGGGAAACGTCAGATTTTGTATGGGCTAAGGATAGTGATGACACTTGTCAAAATTTTTTTTTGGAGAAGCAGCAAATGCTTCTCAAACACTAAATAAGAGCATGATCTCTACTTAAGTAGTTTTCTGATTAACATCCTATTTTAAAAAGATCTTGCCAAGAACTCTAATGCATCTTACAAAATGTGAGGAGCTAGAATGCTGGGATTCTTGCAGGGCATTCAGTGTAAAAGCTTTCAATGATAAAATATCACCCAACTTAGCTATGATTTAATACTGCAGTTTCACAGTTTGTGTTTAACAACAAGCTAGATAAGAACAAATTTTCAATGTTTATTTTAGTCATCCCATCCAGTTCCATGTGTGGAGGCTAATATTTTGTGTGTAGTGCAAAAAAAAAAGGATGTATTTGATCAAACGGAACCAGAACTGCTTTTATGCATCGTATAAGATTGAAGATTTTTTGCTCATAGAGGGGTGATGAGCAGGACTTGTCTCCTTACGTCTTTAACCAGTAGCTCCTATTACTAAACATATTTATTCACACTCACGTTTTCTCTTGGAATGGAGGAAGCAGCGTTAAGAAATTTCAGTTGGTTTTTGGAGTTGCAAAAAGTAATGCTTGGCATTTGAAAGCAGCAAATAGTCCTATTCCATAGCTGAGAGTAGTTAGTGGATTCACATTACACTGAGGAGGTTTAAGATCAAACACATAAAAGGAGTCCTTTAAATAAAACAAGCAGAAACTAGACTTTTATTCATGTTTTTTATCTTTAACTACATCTAGAGTCTTGTACTGCTCTTCTTTGTGATGATTATAAGCTTTGTGGGATTAAGAAAATGAAATTACATTAATAACTGTCTGCATTTAACAGTGAATTTAAACTTTGACTGAACTGTGTATTATGCAACAGAGTGAAGTGTGCTTTTCTTGCTTTGTTTCATGTTCTCTTTAGAAAAGCTCTTTGAGGCAAGAAAGGATGTACAAACAAATGTTCTCTTACTAAAGATCTGGAGAGTAGCAATTGATAGATTTCCGTTGAGGCACTGATGTTAATCTATAATATGAAATCCTTGTGTGATTAGACAACAGATAACTAATAATTTGAAATTGTTAATGTTGCCAGTTGGAAAACACTTTTCTAATATTAATAAACCAAACTTGAAGATCTTTGTTTTGCTGCTCAAATAATTTTTCAGCCGTTTCTTATTTTGCTTTCCAAAGAAGAAACAATTAAAAAAAGTATCAGAGCAAGTAGAAATGAAAGAATACTATCTGAACTTCCATGTATGATAGTAGATGGTCTTGTTTAACAAGAACAATTGCTATGCCATGGCCAAATACACTTCTGTACATCCGTGACTATAGTTTTCAAAAGCAGCTTTACCTTTGTGTCTTCCCTTTCATTTTTCTCTGCCTGCCTTCCTCCTTCCGTCCCTCCTCTCCCCAGACAAAAAAGACAGACTGACTTGTCTTAGTCCAGTGCTGTATTTTATTCAAGACTTAAAACTTTTGTGTATTCAGCTTACTGCAGTTAATGTAAATAATACTGTCCTTATTTTTATTCTTTCAATTATTTCCCTATTTGTTAGTCTCGTTATAGAGAAGAAAATACGTTTTGATCTTCTTCTGGAAATGGCTTGTTTAGAAATCTAACCACTTCCACTTAAATGGAATATAATTAGATAGGAATGTTGGAAATCTGCTAGGGTCTACTTAAGATTTAGTGTTAGGGTTGGGTTTTTTTAAATGAAGTAAGTGCTACTCAGTGGGAAGCTGATGAGACAGTGGCCTTGAAAATTACTGCTGTAAAAATACTAATTGCAGAGATTAATGTATTAGATTTTGAACCTGATACATACAATGAATACCGTAGTAAGGTACATACTATTTGTAAAAAAGAAAAGCCCCTTTTTTTCTTTTGGACCTCCCTTCCTAAATTTTTGTAAGCTGTTGTTTTTCTTAGGCTACAGGAGTCAGCAGTACGAGGTGCTGTCAATCTGTTATTACCAGAGTATTTGCACCGTGACCTGTCTTGTAGAGAATAAATTATTAATTGTGACTTTCTTCTTCCTTTTGTATTTTGGAGGTGGTCTTCCTAAATCCCTTTCTTCTGTGTACCACCTCTTCCTCAACCCTTTGGAAAAGGAAAAGGTAAACTATTTGCCATTTGCAAGGTAAAGCCATTAGCGCCTCTGAAGCAGGATAGCTGCTCTGGTAATGGCAAATTGATTATATTGCATTGCTTGACCGAATCCTCATGGAGGGTCGTGCTATTTAGAGTATAGTTTAGTTTAAGGAGTTTTCTAGTAAATGCATACCAAAATCTAAATGTAAGATTTCTCCTTATCCTTGGTGTTTAATATTTGATATAAATATATTTAATATTTGAAATAAATTAAGCCCAATTAATAAACTGTCTTAAGCTTCATGAATGTCTTACAGCACTTACAGTGCTTTTGCAAATACTTAAAAGTAATTCCTTTAAGCAAAATCTATACTTAATGAAGCAAAAATACTGTGTTTAATGGTTCTTATTGAAATAGAAGTAGAAAACTTCTCATGTCTCTTGTCCTAGTGAGTAAATGCATGTTTTAGCACTTAACTGAGATAATGCAGTTTCATGGGGCTATATATATTTAATGTGGCTATATTGCAGCTAGCTGTTATAGGAAGACAAAAGACTTTTAAAATAAAACCTGAATCAATATGTAAATAATGCAGATTATATTTTCTTATCTTATCGTGGTTTGTTTTGGGTTTTTTTTTATTCTAACAGTTATTTGGCAGACTGTCTGTAAGCTACTGCATCAAATACCTTATCAGTGTGTGATATTGCTGTTTGCAGCATCAGCTTCCGCTTCCATATATTGTTTTTGCATGCAATATGAGGGCTCTGGTAAACTCTTGAACTATTCTAGTAAGTAGATGAGAGCTTAAGCGTCTGGGTAGTAAACATAGCTAAGCACGGTTTCAATTAACTTCTAGAAACCTAGGGCCAAACATCCTTTCAGAATTACAGTTTGGAATGAGTAAAAATGGTGTGTGTGGTTCAGTGTAATAGGTGTACAAACTCTTAGGCAGTTAACTGGTTGCATATTCAAGTTTCGGTTCTTGTTTAAAGTTTGTAGGCATCTTGGGGCTGCTTTTTAAGCAGCTGTTCTGTGCATTAGCAGCGTGTCTTCTGGGGCCTACCAAAATGAAAAAAAAAAAAAGATTGTAACTTTGATCCTACAAAATACGTGCAGTTTTATGTGGTCCAATTAAAACAGATTTAAAAAAAAAAACCACCCCAAACCCGTTGCTTTTGTTACCGTATTTTATCAGAGCATGCATTGAGGTAGAAGTACTTTTTCTAGATCAGCCTCTTTGAAATTTACAATATTACAGTCATGTGAATTAAGAACTAAAACTTCCGGTATCTTTCTGGAACTTTGTCATTCTGATTTATGCAGAAATGTTTTTAATCCTAAGAATCTCAGAACGTATAAAAATCTTACAAAGTGTGATGATTTCATTTGTGTTGTAATACTGTCCTGTCATAATTAGGTGTCAAGGTGTTTTTATCTTAAAATTTTGCTCTTTAAGCACTATTCAGGTTTGTAAAATCTGAAATACGTTGCCTGAACAGACTCTTCCTCTTTTTAAAGGATACCTTGATTGTGTGGTCTGAAGCTGAAAATTATGATTTGGCACTTAGCTTTCAAGAAAAAGCAGGATGTGATGAAATATGGGAAAAAATATGTCAGGTAAGTTTGATAAATGTGATTGAGACAACCTAAGTCATCTTAATGTGTGTGTGTATGTGTGTTCAAACTTTTTAGACTGTTTGAAGAGGTGAATCTGAGCATAGTAGATATAAAGTAAAAACTATTGTTGTAGTCACCTACCCCAGATTTTGCATTTTTGAGTTTGGAAACTTTTTCCTTTTTCCAGAAATTTCATATGAACTTAAAGTATATTTGGAGTATTTGTTTCAGGTGAGGGGAATATTGAATTTCTCAACAGAACTTTTTTCCATGTAAATGTGACAGTATGCTTCTGTTGACTGTCAGGGTATGAAAGACTGCTCTGATAGTTGAAGTAGAAGATAGCTCTATCCCTGTATTGTCACCTTAAAGCTATAATTCTTCCAGTTTAAAGAAATCAAACAATTTATATCTAGCATGTATACATTTTAATATGTGCTAATTAACTCTTCATGTTTTACCACTACAACTGGATGACTATATGTCACTGAATCAGTATTGTTTCTGGATAACATTTGGTCAAGTATTAGCTATTAACCAATACCTAAAAGAATTTAGTCAATATATTCACTGATGTTAGTGCAATTTGTCAGTTCTTGTTTAGTTTTTTCTTCCATTCCAAGCATTACAACTTTTCTCAATTTCTATACTATGTTAGGTGGAATTTCTCTAAATTTGTCTAATTCTCTATATGCTCTCTCTTTCTGTTCTTAACAAACATCTAGCACTCTCCACTCTGTCTTTTGGAGTTTGTTCTCACTGATTTCAGAAATAAGGCAAAAGAAATCTGTTTTCATAATTGCATGTGTATAGATCATTCCTTTTTTTAGCAATTAGTCTTTTCAACAGTTTAACAGTTTCAACTTATGTAAATAAGTACCGAAACTTATGTAAATAAGTACAGAAATATTTCCAGGAACCTTGGCAATCAAAGGACCAAAAGTTGGGGACAGAAACAAAATGGGGGAAAGGGGAAATTGTGTTCTTGGGAAATACCCAGATAAGAAGCCGAATTTCCTCAGCCTTATGTAAAGATCTAATATTTTTGTAAGAAACCAGTGTCTTTACATCCTGTTTTGAGGCCATGCTATTGTATTTGTGTCTAGCGTGCTTTAAAGATCTTAAGATTCCTCAGTCATTAAAGCTTCTTCTAAAAGAAAAACTTTGATACCACTTATGCTGGAAGTAGTTGCTGATGCGTAAGCAGAACGGTATGTGGGTTTTCACTGCATTCTGGATTTTGTGCAGCAAATGTAGGCTTGCTGTTATCCATGAAGAATCATTTCTCCCAGATTTTTTTTTCCAATTTTCCAGATTAAAAAGAACAGTACCTTATACCATTCTACACAGCAGTGCCTTTACGGATTTGACACATCAGACTCCAAGCAGATACTGCAATTAAGATGTCATTAAAGCTGAAATGCTGTGGTGCCCAAGCATCTGTCTCTATTTTTTTCACTTATTCATACTTTCCGTAGCTTCCTCATTTTATCTCTAGAGAGATTTTTGCAGGTCCAGTGCATTGTTTTTCTGACAGCTCCAGATTGCCACTACTCTTTTGTTAACGTTGGTTTGGGGTTTTCTGTTCTTAAGAGGGCATTCTGTGGCTCTGTTGAGTATTTAGAAAGTGCACGGTAACAGATACTGACTTGCAGCTCTCCAGAACTGAAAACACCAATTAAATTAACAAGACTGGACCCTCTTCTCTGTTTGAGGTAGCAGAAGCTTTGAAAAGCATCAAGAACAGTTAAATAGCCTATAGATAAATGTTTAAAGCTATTGCTGCAATAATGTAGTACTGGTTTGCATTTGAAGATCTGTCTGCAGAGTATAAAGACTGGAAACAAATAGCTTAGTTCAGTAGTCTATGAAAAAGTTGTCATCCATACTAGTAATTATGAATTTCCTTTTTTATTTGAAGTACTCAGAAATGTAGCTTCTTTCTTTATTCTTCCTCTTTTTATAGAAAATAAATGGAATTAAATATCTAATGTAGAAATAATTTTGTAAAGCCTTCTGTTTGAAGAAGTCTTTTCATTATCTCTTATATTGCAGTCCAGCTGTACTCAATGACAGACTTTGATTTGCACTTCTATTTTGGCCATACAAAGAAAAAGTGTGGGGCATTTGAAATGATATTTTTAAAAAAGTGTTCAAGTAGCAGTAAACATTAAACTCCACTTTTCCGAACACATCTTATTTTGTAGGTTCAAGGCAAAGACCCTTCTGTCGATATTACTCAGGACCTTGTCGATGAATCTGAGGAAGAACGTTTTGATGATATGTCATCACCAGGTCTAGAATTGCCATCTTGTGAATTAAGTCGACTAGAAGAAATTGCAGAACTTGTGGCATCTTCACTGCCTTCACCATTACGTCGTGAAAAACTCGCACTAGCACTGGAAAATGAGGGCTATATTAAGAAGCTCTTAGAAATTTTTCATGTGTGCGAAGACTTGGAGAACATTGAAGGACTACACCACTTATATGAAATTATCAAGGGAATTTTCCTTTTGAACAGAACTGCACTTTTTGAAGTCATGTTTTCCGAGGAATGTATAATGGACGTAATTGGATGCCTAGAATATGATCCGTCTTTATCACAGTCACGGAAACACAGGGAATTTCTGACTAAAACAGCAAAATTTAAAGAGGTGATTCCTATATCCGATCCAGAGCTGAAGCAAAAAATACATCAGACATACAGAGTACAGTATATTCAAGATATGGTCCTACCCACTCCCTCAGTTTTTGAGGAAAATATGCTATCAACACTTCATTCTTTCATCTTTTTTAATAAAGTGGAAATAGTTGGTATGTTACAGGTAAGTTTCAGAATTTCCCAGTTTATTTGCGCTTGGGCAGAGAAAGTTGGATAATTTTTCTTGGAAAGATTGAGGTGCTTCAGTGGAACCTTCTGTGATTCTGAAAGTGGTTTTGAAGTATGACATAAAAGGCTGAGTACTGAGCTGATTTGTTCTTAAATTTCAGATTTTGGACTAGATTCTCTGTAACTGATTTAAATGGAGCAAACATATGTAGAATCCTGAATGAGGTTGTTTGGAATTAATAGTACTGTTTGCATTTTGAAGGTTTGGTATTTTTAGGGTTTTTTTTCTGTATTCTGGGACTTTTTAGGCACTACAGTTAAGGATAGTTTTTGTCATGTTACCAAGACAAAAAAAAATCAAATTACTTCACCTAAATTTCACAAATATAATGACATACCAGGATATAACTGTTTCTAATTTTGAAGTAAATTAAATTAGTTGTTTGGAAACTACAGGTTCAAAACATATCATTGCCCTGGGTGCTTCAATGTTTTCTTGGTTTGTCTTATAAGTCCCTGAATAATACTGCTTGGAATTACCGATTTTTCATGACGTATGTCTTACTGCAAATGTAAAGAGATTATGTGGTGCTTTAGATATCTTACCTACATGTCTTAAGGATTCTGCACCAACCCATGGAGTTTCTGAACTGTGTAGAAATAGGTGGCGCGTCTCTGTGGTGGGAGCTTCCTAAAGCTTTCAGCTGACTCAGCAAGTGTTACAGCACATTTATTTTGGTTTGTGGAAGATGATTATCATTGTCTTAATTGTCCTAATGTTTAGTAAATGAATAGCCACTGTCTTTGTAGGGGCTGTCTGATCTGGAGAAATGGACGAAGTGCTAGATGCTACTGGCTACCTTAATTGTATTTATCTTCATTTGAATCTCAGAACGTACCCTGTTTAATTTCATGGAAAATACAACAAAGTAGAGTGATAACGCCTTTTGCAAGCTCATATGGCAAATCATTGTCAAAACTAGACATCCTGACTTTTCATCCACCACACTCAGTTGGTCAGAATACTGATAGTATTTAATCCACTCTCTCAGAGCATTAATCCATCATGTCCACACATGGAGTATTTGATAAGCAGCCAGATGTGCAAGACGAGGCAGCTGAGGCATGTGCCCTGGGGACAGACCATCACTTAGTGAAACAGCCACTGCAGCCTGGTGGAACACCCGGGGCATCTTCAGTAATACCAGACCCCAGCTTAGGCGCAACTGAACCAAGTTCTTCATGTCTGTATGTGCGTCCTTGATAAACAAAGTCACAAATGTGTACCTGAATCAGTCAGAGGGCCTTAATCAATTTGGAGGGGCCAGTTTGAGAGAGCTTACAAGCCTGACTGAGAGAGAGTGCTGAAAAATGTTCAGTTAAGATGTCTCAACTCAAGCATCCAGTATGACTAGTGTCTGAAATATCTTGACTTCTTTGCAAGGGTTGCTAAAAGCAACACTTTACATGATACATTTTGGCTTGAGGAGGAGGAGGGGAAGAATTACTCAGGAGTCTTGGTGTCAGTGGATGTTTCTGAAAGGGATCTTGATCTTTGAAAAGGAAACTGAGCAAGGAAAAAGGGGACCTGATCCTGCAAAATCGGGTGCCAGAGATGCCAAGGTAACTTGAGGGAGGTTTTGTGGTTGATTAGTTTACTTTTTTCTGTCTCATACAATCTGTGTTAGGCTAATATATGTAGGGTAAGCTTGGGTTGGAATATCAAGGTTTAGTGTGGTTGCAAAACTTGTTAGTTGCAATTTACAGTTGAAATAGAGGCTCAGATCTGATTTTGATGTGTTTTGTGACTGCAGGTTTCTGAACCTTATCTTCACTTCTGTTGCTGTTGTCTATGGTTGAGAATAAAGTATACTCCCTGTGCAGTGGAGCCAGAAGAATTAGCATTGCGTAACTTTCAAAGTTAGCTAAATATTTCAAATTGTTATAGTGCTTTCTACAGCTTTGAGGAGCCAAGAGTGGTAGCGCACAAGGAAGAAAATATACCCTATGCTGTATTGCGTTTCCTAGTCCTTTCACAGTGCAGTTTTATAGCATTGAGGGGGAACTCCCTGACTTTATAAATAAGTTTATAAATAAAATAAGAATCTGTTGGAAATCATTTGACATTGATGGTCAGCTCTTGGTTTTGAGGGAAATTAAAGGAGGCTATCACAAATTGCATGCCAATTGCATTTTTAAGAGATTGAAAGGCTTTGATTGATTGATTGATTTTTCAACTTCTCACAGTGTAGCTCTAAACCAAGGTTTAAACCTACTTACCTGGCATTTGTTTATTCATTTATTTATAGAGCAGTATGCCAGGTTGCACTTTTCTGTAATCTCTGCCCCTTAAAGTTTCGTTCTCCATTGGTCATTCCCACAGTCCATGTATAAAATGTGTATGTTCCTTCTCATTTCATTCAGCAGAATAAATAATGTTCTCAGAACAAAATTTAAAGACTGCTTTTGTTGATTTCACTTCTGTAACTAATTCTTAAGGTCTTTCTTCCATTAGTGTATGGTTTAACATGCATTTCTGTAGCTGGGTGTATCACAATACTTTGGTGAGAGGGTGTGTGTTATTTCATGAAAGATTTAAAGTTGTCTGTAATTGGAGTTCCTGGCATTCATTATTTTAGATCTTATGAGATCCTGGTGCTCACTAACCTTATCTGTATGCTTAAGAAGCTGTTTCTTTTGTAAGTCATTATTAATTGGAGAGTTTCTGGGATGCTTCATGGTAGTTTTTTGTGAGCCACGGATAAGTCTCAAGATCTTAGTGAGCTGATGCATAATAGAGGTTGTTAATCCTTTTTCTGTTGACTTTAGATTGTCTCTGCTGGACCATTGAGGGTGTGACCAAACAGCTATTTTTTTAGGAAATTTTACTTCTCAATTTAAAAGTAAACTCCCTGAGCAGCCGGTATTCTGTGACATACTCCAACTATTGCGTGTGCAACTGAGCTGTTTTATATTCTGTTCTTTTCTCTCTCTGTGTCTGGAAAGGACGGAAGAAAAACTGTTACCTCCACCATAAAAAAAAAAAAAAGATGAGCTCTAAAGAACCCTTTTGATGTCATGCTCTGTATTGACTGAAGTGGCACTTCGCAATACCCTCATCTCAAATTGACTCAGCCATACCTTAGTTACAGAAAAGTGGCTGGAAATTTGTACGTGGCTCTGTGCAGATTGTGCCTTGCACTTTTTTATAGGCTGGGTGACTACTCAAAATTACCACTGTGTCAATTATTTAAGGTATTTGGTGTCAACATGGAACAGTTAAGGTCATTAAAGGTCACTGACATTTAAGGGCAGTTTTTCAATTATAACTAGTGAATTCTGTAAATAAGAATATGTTGTTTCTTAAGAATTCTGGCTTTACTAGGAGACATTTTGGATGTCTTTAAAAAAAAAAAAAAGAGATAAATTCTGTAGTCATAGAAGATACCTGCTTCCATGATTTTGCTTTCTAGGCAAATAGGGAGCTAAATAACTCTTGCCCATTCTGTGGTAAAACCAAAAATAGAGAATGGGTCACCTTTGGCACTTAGGATTATGAACTGTATTCCTCCCTCCTTCTTCACTAAGGTTAGCTTTCCCATAATCTTTAAAAAAATGCTTACACTGATGGGCGTTTCTGAGAAATGGAGGTTAGTTTATTTGTGATTTAATTGTCTAAGATCTGTCATTTTAAGTAACTATATCAAGATCTCACTCAACTAGCTACTGCTTGTCATGATGGATAGTAAACCCATGATACCAGTATTTCCAGGCTACGGAATTAACTGCTGTGGAAACCTGCTCAATTACAGGTTTTATGATTGCTGTACGTAAGATACGAAAGAGGTATATAACGTTTTTTTCCAATTCCAGCCCCTCCTAATATGCTCTTACTGCTTGGGGTCCAGCCTGTTCTAGTCTTGAGATGTCATAGCCACCAAGAAACCTTGCTGAAACATGGAGTTCGCCAAGTTTTGAGAGTGGGGGTGGGACAGGTAAGTGGTGTTTCTTACTTTATATGACGCTCTTTTGCAATTTAAAAAATATATACTAATGTTCACACTGGAGGCCACCAGTTCTTTCCCTTTGTTTTATTAACTAGTTCTTAAAAACCGAAAACTTGCAAAACTGCGCCATAGAGTGAGCAAACACTGTTTCCTTCCGTTCTCTCCCCCCTTTCTCATTGGCGTGTTCTTTTTGCCAGCAAGATCCTGCGGTGTTTTTATCTTCCAGAATACAGAATATTGTTAGGATTACTTTTGAGTATATGCGTTTGGACTTCAGGGTCTTTACAGGAAAGTGAGCGTGGAAGGGGAAAATTGGATATATGTTAAAACAATGTATGTACCTAGTACAACAGTGATCGCATGGCATTACTGTACTGGTAAATCAGCTTTTTTAAATACAGAAATCACATTACGGATAGTCCCTATCTCCCTTTTTAATAACTAAAAAATTGTAGGCATTTAGGTACATCTGCATATTTTACTGGATTTATATATAACAATAGGCTTTTTTTAATTTTAAAAGTGGTTTTACCGATAGTTACTTATTCTTATCAGGACCCCGTGGATGTAAACGTTATTATCGGTAGTTGTTTCAGAGGAAGAATTGTGTCAGTGCATGTTGGTAGTTTTGCCCAAATGTATTAGGATGGGAACGTCTCCTACCGGTCTGCTATTTTGCAGTAGTTGGCTCAGGAATAACTCTGGAGATGTACTTTCAGCAAAATTTACCTTGAAAAAAGAATGGCGCTTCTGGGGGAAATGACTTAGTGAAAGAAGTTTGCAAGTGATGGACATTAATGATTTCTGAGATTAATTTCTTCATTGTAGAAAATGATTTTTCAATGTAGTACAGAAACTCCAGTTGTGATTAGGTGGATCCCGCTGCTGTTTCAGCGTGTTGTCTCAAGTGGAAATAGTTTATTGATAGCGACTGAAGGCATGCGTGGGAAGGAGGCTGAGATAAAGGAGACTGAAACATTTTGAACTCAGAAATCTTCCAGTGGGGTAGCAGGAAGGAATGTATGTTTGAAGCTGTGATTCTCTCTTTGCTGGTAACATTTTGTGAAAAAACTTTCATTTTCTGGGCTGAAATACTATTTCTGCCAAAAATTAATATGGAGGTGGAAACCAGGGTGGAAAGTATACTTCTTTTCCAGTGTAGGTGTCATTGAGTTTCTTGGATGTTTTTTTGAGAAAGGGATGTTTTTTGTCATTCATCTGTAATCGCAGACATGGAGTATTGATAACTGGAAGTTAATTCTATTTGAGAAGCCTGCTTTTGAAGAATGCTTTTTTTAAGTGCCTTTTGGGAGGAGAAAGACTGCTTTGAAAGTTTAATCACAAATGTAAATAGTGTCTTTTTTTGTGCTCGTACTTTGTGGGTTTTCTTGTTTTTAAAGTCAGAAATGATTGAGCGAGTAGAACTTTGAAAGGTGTTAAATTCTTGGAGCATCTACTTAGATCTTGCAAAAGCTTAAATTAATAACTTGTGTTTGGTATATGCATAGTTCAAGTATTGCACATTTAATAATTTCTGTGCATGGGGAAAATTGCTAGG
The DNA here is from genome assembly GCF_000708025.1 of Charadrius vociferus. Classification (NCBI taxonomy): domain Eukaryota; kingdom Metazoa; phylum Chordata; class Aves; order Charadriiformes; family Charadriidae; genus Charadrius; species Charadrius vociferus. Next base: position 291,453 of record NW_009646943.1, read on the forward strand.
TTCTACAATTACCCTTTAAACTATTGTTGGCAGTTTTATTTTCTTGGAAGACATTTGTGACCTTCCAAGCTCCTAAGATACATCCGTATGCATTTTGATACTTGTCTGCATGAAGAGGCCAGCTACTGCAAAGTATTATGCATTTGCACTGTGTTCGCTTCACAGACATATTTTAGGGGTTTTTTGCAAGTTGGAAAAAAAAAACAGAAACACTTAAGCTTGTGTCATTGTAGCATTCAGTGTTGGTGCTTTGTGACTAAAGTATATGAAGGCTGTTCTCAGACTGTACGTTTCCATAGATTCTGGTGGTGTTGTTCAGGAATGTATCTTTAGATATGCTGCCCTTGTCAGTAATTTTACAGCTTGAGAGAGAGAGTCCTGTATTTAGAATGTTTAATGTTGCAGTCACAATTTTTCTATAAATGTGAGAGGGTTGGGATTTTTCCCGTTAATAACAACCTGTTTGCCTTTCATTAAGCATCTGGAATGAGGTAGCGCCTAGACGCGTTTCAGGGCTAAGACATAACAGCAAAGTTAGTAATAGGCTGCTTTTATTTTTTTTTAATAACTGCTATTTACTGAATATTAGCCATGTAAGGGTGGGATGTTTCAAATCACTTGAGTCCATCTTAATTCATCTGATTTTAAATAGATCACAGTTGTTCTGAGGCCTAGAGATTTCAGATAATCCTATTAATTTAAAAATACCGTGTATTTAATGGAGTTTGGGAGAGGAGATGGTGTGGGAAATGCTTTAATACTATATTTAATACAGAATTGTAAAATACTGTATTATAGTATGTATATGGAAGGATGAAAAATGGTTACATACTGAACTTCTGCAAATTCTTCCTGAAACATTAAGTGTCAGCAATGAAGTCTTCATCCCTTCCCAGTGTTCGGAAGTCCCCTCTACAAGTCCCAAATGTTTGCAAGCCCAGTAAGAGGGTGAGTGGGTTGGCCTCCACTGCGGATGGCCACGTCTTGCACCGGGCAAGGATCTGGTGAGAGCGCTGGGCTGGGGTCCTGTCCGCACCTTCCCCTGCTCTGCCCTGTGGTGCTGGAGGTGCAGTGTCCCGGGCCACCTCTGTCTCTGGGGCTCGGCCCTGGGTCATAAATGAGACCCACCTGTCAGCAGCAGCGTAGGGTCTCTGCCTCTCCTTCCACATTTTGACTTTAAAAAAAATACAGATTTATACTTTGGGTGATATTGTGTACCCTTTTTTATGCAGAAGCACACTAATAATGGCTCTGATATAGTTAAATGCTGAAATTTCCATTATTTTTTTCCCAATGATCATTCTGAGATGTGCACTCACTGAGACTTGCACGTACTGTCAGGTATTATGAAGAAGGTGAAAAGTTCATTTCACAGTGAGAATGGAAATCGGGGTTACGCTTTCCAGCTGGGGATAAGTGTGCATCTTCTCAGTAGTTTTGATAGATGAGATTAGTTTTACATGTTAATCAAAATTGCAAAAAGAGAAATGAAAGCAAATTACTTAGTCTTTTCTTAAATGCACTGCTAATCATGGTGAATAACATGCATGTTCTTCAAAAGAGCTGGTTTTATGTTTTATTTTTTGGTTTTGTGGTGTTTCTATTTCAGTAAACAAGTATGTCACTCTACTGTGGGTTGCTTATGTTACCTTTAATGTCTAACAAGTTAAATATTAGAACTTACCGAGCCATATAACAGCTGGATAGCAGGTAGTCAAACATCCTTGTATTCTTTCATCACAGCTTAAGTTACGTTTCTTGAAATCAAAGACCCGAATAGTTCTTTTCAACATTTTTGACTGTTGAAATCTAACAGTCAAACTTTACATTTCCAGCGCTTGATCCTCCAGAGTGAATTTTGTTAAACTTCAAATGAGGCCTTTCCTATCTCCTTCTGTTTTGATTTTGAAGTAGTCACAGAAATAGTACCTGAAATTGTGTCCAGAAATCATTCTTCTTCAGTATCACTTGACTGTGGGGTCAAGTTAGAAGCACAGCACAGCATCAAACAAGAGGAAACATGTGGCAGTGGCAGATCCTAAATATAGGGTTTACCTTACAGTGTGGTGAAATGCCTTCCAGGGCAGCAGCCATGCCAGACTATTTTGGGTTTAGCTGTGTTATGCAGTGCCAAGTAGAGATCCTGGATTGGGGTGCGACAGCGTTACAGCTGCATTAGCACGGTGTGCTGGAGGAACTGAGGTACGCATTTTGTCAGCAAGGTGGCAAGGTGAGTCTGGATGAGGTACCTAGATAATTAGCAATATTAGGAAGTTTATGTGGCTGTATCTGAAGTACTTTCATGATTCTGCATTATGCTGTGTAAACATAAGCAAGGCAACCTGGGTTTCTAGCACTGTGGTTTGGGATGGAGGGTTGTTGCACGTGGTGTTACTGACTTCACAAGAAACAACGCTCTGTCGGCTTTTTGAAAAAATGTGTTCATATCTGATGCACAGGTGTCTTTTTCAAGCAAGTGCTGTCTTATTACTGTATAATATTGGGGAAAGGATGAGGGCAGGTTTACTTCTGTTTTAATAATCTTCTAGTTACTAGGACCGTGACGGTTATGGGAAGCTAAGTATTGCTGCTTCTTTCAGTCTAAATACGTCTGTAATGTGTTGGCTGCTGTTTGTAGTTTTGCCAAGGTACCGCACCATGAAAAATAATGGAATGGTTTTTGATTGCTGCCAGCCAGCATGCCCCGTAAATGCTGTACGTAATAGGAACAGTTATTTTGATTTGGTTTCTAGAATTCTTCCTTCTCACAGCACTGGGGGAAAGAATCTCACCTAGTTCCTGCTGTTAGGCAGCTCTCCCTTCGTCATGTCCTTGCTTTAGTTCTGCTGCAAAGATCTCATAACATTCCAAAGATACATGTGTGTGTGTAGGGCTGAGTGGGAGATCATGTTTATAAATACATGTAAGCAGCTGAAGCAAGGGTACTGTTGTGTGGTTTAGGGGAATGGGCATGTGACAAGGGGGAAGGAAGTTAGAGAAGCAGTCATAGACAAAATGATGAGAATGGCAGTAGAAAATAGAGAAAGGACACCCAAAAGGTGTCCAATACAAGATACATCGTAACTGAGAATGAAGTGGTGGGGGGTGGAGTGGTGTTGAACATGATAAAAGCTCAAAAGCAAGGTTCAGACTAATTTGTTTGAAAATTGAATTAGAAAGTTGATACTGGTATGATTACAGTACACAAGCATGTGTTCTCTTAAATTGCAGGAGGCATGGTTTAGAAGAACTTTAGATTATACTGCATGTCTTTTGATATTGTCAAATAAACAAATGGTATTGTTTTGCCTTTGTAGGAAGATGAAAAATTTCTGACAGATTTGTTTGCACAACTAACAGATGAAGCCACAGATGAGGAGAAAAGACAGGAATTGGTAAGAAATCTGTAAAATATACATGAAAGGGACAGTTACTACGAAGTGATTTGTGCATCTTTTTTTTAATTACTAACTAGTGTATTATTCCTGTTTTGCAGGTAAATTTTCTGAAAGAGTTTTGTGCATTCTCTCAAACACTGCAACCTCAAAACAGAGATGCATTTTTCAAAACCTTGTCAAATATGGGCATACTGCCAGCACTAGAAGTCATATTGGTAAGTCAGTTCAATTTTATTTGTGATAATATCCCCAGAGAGGTTTTTTTAAAAAGTAAGCAACACAAACTTCAGTCAGATGATTTTCTGAATTGTTTGCTTCATTTGTCTTGTCTTAGCTTGAGATTCAGAACATTTAAAATAATTTTGTAAAACTTTAAAAGCAGTTACAGTATGACATTGGTAAGTGTCCTGGCATTCTTACTTATTTGTCTTCTCATTCACTTTCCTATCTTTGCGTGCTTCTTGATGTACAGTTAAGTAAGAAAATAGGGAAATAGACCAAAGGGCATGGAAACCATAAAATTTATTTTGCCCAGCAGTTGTTCAAATGTACAAAGAAGAGGTTAGAATTCAGTTTTAGAATACAGTTTTAGTAATAGTTAGGTATGATGTTTAAGTAGGAATTAAAAGCTATGTGCTTTCTGGTTTTCATTCCATTTAAGCCTTTTCTTTTAAGGAAATATAAATGGTTTTGTTTGTTTTTTCCAGGGTATGGATGATGCACAAGTACGAAGCGCAGCCACTGATATATTCTCATATTTGGTTGAATACAACCCATCCATGGTACGAGAGTTTGTCATGCAGGAAGCGCAGCAGAATGACGATGTAAGTAGAGGGCCTCCAGAACCGTGTGTATTTTTTTTTGTAGTTACTCTTTTAAATTTACGACTCAATTAATGACATAAGCCCTAATTCTGAAGAAGTAAGGAATATAGTTGTGATGGTTACAGGATACTGAATTACCATATTTTTAAAAGTCCTGGTGAGATGTGTGTTTGCCTGCTTACATATTCCTCTTCCGTTGTGTGTGAAGTAAAACGGGTTACCATAAACCACCATTTTGGTTCACATCCATTTTGGTTAACATCAGCTGTCATGCAAGCAAAACAAAATGTTTTTGAATGATGACCTCCTTAAAATGTGAGATACAAGTTTCAGTCTTGATCTTGGCACGTACATGTGTTTTTAATTTACTTGTAAGAAACCTGTGTTCACTTTATTATCACACAGATTGAAAGTGCAATTATGGTCCTGAGTGTTTAAGAACACTTTTTTGACAGAGGTTTTCATTTCCCAGAGATCCTCTGTAGCTGATAAATACAAAATGCTAAGTGCACAACTAGTAGTAAGAAAGGTAATTCAAAGTGGTATTCAGTGGAGAAAAACATTGTGCTGCCTTTTCCGTAGAGGAGGTAGTTAATGTTTTTTTCTTGTATCTGCTAAAAACATGCCAGAGAACAGGAAGCTGCTGGTACTGCTACTTCTGTACTGGAAGAAAGGGGCAGCTGGGAGGGGGAACATCACTGGTAGTTCCAGCTGCTTGCAACTTTAGTGTAGGGATTCCTAAATGTAAATACTATTTTCTACTTTTACGTGTTATTCTTGTTTTCTGTGAATATACGTTGGGGTTATTTTTAGGTGGAAATAATCTCAAGTTCGATAGCATTATAAAATTTACTGTTGTATGTTTGTGGAAATAAAGCTCTTGGGATGTATTCTAAAGAAGGATACAAATTAAAACTTCTCTACTCTAAAAATGCTTCCAGAAATCAGTTGAATTTTGAGACTGTTAAGTATCTGCGTCTGTACATTTTGTGTTTTGGCGTTTCAGTTTAGACTAAATTCTAAATTAGATTGTTAAATTCAGAACCATGTTTAGTTGCTTTGAAAGACTCTTCTTCACTGCTTGCCTTTTTACTGTTGAACCACTGACCAGAATGTGTCATTGGCATGTAAAGTTTGTTTCTGTTAAGTTTGGGGGGTTTTCTTTGGTAGCTGTTTACACTTTACAAAATTTTGATAGAGCACCATTTTTAACCAGGCGGTAAACCTTTTAGAAGGTAATTTCAGATTTGGGGCAAAGGAGTAGCATTAAAATTGATTTTTGCTTTTCTTTTTTTTCCCGTTAGGATATATTACTCATTAACCTCATTATAGAACACATGATTTGTGACACAGACCCAGAACTTGGAGGGGCAGTGCTACTCATGGGTTTGCTTCGTACTTTGGTTGATCCAGAAAATATGCTTGCCACTGCCAATGTAAGTAAATACCTTCAAATCAAATTACTTTTTTTTTTTTAAAGTATTTGGTGATATGTGTTACATATACTTTTTTTTTTTTTTTCATTCTTTAGAAAACCGAAAAGACAGAGTTCTTGGGTTTCTTCTACAAACATTGTATGCATGTTCTGACAGCCCCATTATTGGCCAATACTACAGAGGACAAGCCTAGCAAAGGTAATGCCACTCTGGCACATCAAGGCTGTTGCATGTCAATGTTTAAAATAATGTTTAAAACAACTGTCAAAGGGCATTTTCTGTCGTAAAGAGAATCTGAGGCTATGATACATAGTTCAGAGTAAGATGTAGATTCATGATTTAGTCATGTGAATAATTTATAAGTATAAAATTCAGCAGAGAGATCTGATTTAGGATCATTTGCTGCAGATTTTCCTTCAGCAAAAATTAAAATATTTGTATAATTTTTAGTAACTCATGGGGCTGTTCAGTGATATAGACTTGTAAACGTGTAAATATTTTTTTAAGGTCAGGTATTACTAGAGAGGATGCAAAATTGCCCCTGAGAAGGTCTGTGTCACGATACTGTGCTGAATTTGAGGGTATTGGTTCTACACGAGACTAAGATAGCACAGATCAGTGATGAAGTAACTGTTCTTGCTGCCTACTAGCAGCAGTACTCTTTGTTTATTAATAATATAACAGATTCAAAATGGATGTAAAAGGAGGGGATCTTATTAACGCTTACAAATACTCAAAGGGAAGATGCCAGGGCGATAGGAGCAGTCTTTTTTCTGTGGTGCCCAGCGATAAGACGAGGGGTAACGGGCACAAGCTTGAACATAGGAGGGTCCATCTTAACATGAGGAGGAACTTCTTTACCTTGAGGGTAGTGGAGCACTGGCACAGGCTGCCCAGAGAGGTGGGGGAGTCTCCCACTCTGGAGACATTCCAAACCCGCCTGGACGCCGTCCTGTGCAACCTGTTGTAGGTGACCCTGCTCTGGCCGGGGGTTGGACTAGATGATCTCCAGAGGTCCCTTCCAACCCTGATCATTCTGTGATTCTCTGTATGTAAATGATACATAAATGTTTTCTAAACTTTTTAATTTATTGTATAGATTTCCAAGGGATTGATTAAATTAATCTATTTTATCTCAACTGGCTTCCAGATAGATTGGAAGTGAGATTTTTACTATTTAAAATACTTGTGTTCTTTAATGGTCAACAATCTGGCAGTATTTTTAAAAAGGTAGCACTGCCTTCTAAAAAAAGATTAAATCTATTGTGTATTGAATGTATTATTTGTCTACTTAAAGCAGGATTTGAGTTATGTTTTGTATATGCTGATATGATTATGTCCTAGAAGTGTTAAAAGAGCCTGAGATATTTCTTGCATAGTACTTTTGTTAAAAGGCATAATAGATCACATTTTTGGTACAAACTTCATCAAGACACTGCATATAGGGCAATACTTCATGATATAGACATGTGGAAATCATAATGAGATTTTATTAAATAAGCCTGACTGCTTGTGTTAGTGTTAAGTTCTGTACTCTCTGAACCTTCAAACGCTGAGTTTAGACAGACAAAATGTAATTGTTTCTATAGTTTAGTAGGGTTTCCTGCCATATCTGTAAAAATAGAAGATACTCAGTTCATAACAAGATTATTCAATTTCAAATTTAAAGACTAAACATACCCTGCAACATGTTCCCTAAACTATCTTTGGGAATATACAAGAACTTGGAAATGTTTACCAGACTGCAGTTGGATATTTGAAGTTAGCTTCTGAAGGCAATATCCTAGATATGTTTAATTATTTTGGGTTTGTTTTTATTACAGATGATTTTCAGACAGCCCAACTCTTGGCATTAATACTGGAATTGCTAACTTTCTGCGTAGAACATCATACTTATCACATAAAGAACTACATCATTAACAAAGATATCCTGCGAAGGGTACTTGTTCTCATGGCCTCAAAGCACGCTTTCTTGGCATTGTGTAAGTTTGAAAGCTAAAGAATAAACTAGTATTTTGTGAATGTGAAGTGTTACCTATCTCATTCTGCTGGAAGAAAACTGTTCACAGATCATGACAATTTGTGACTGAATACAGAAATTCTACTGTTACACTGTTTCTCATTCCAACTTGTGTCAGCTAGCATTAGTAAATAATTTTCCATTTATAGATGTCTCTTTTTTTCTTAAAAGCAGAAGGATTTTTCTTAATCTCAGTGTAGAGGTGAGTTGAAAAGATGGCATCTCAATATTGAATGTCCTAAGAGAACCATTGTAAGTTTTGGGGTTATTTTAGGAGAAATTATGAGAGATATTCAATTAGAGGTGCGGTTATCTGACTGCATTAAACCGCACAGAAACTCAGTGTGCTGCTCGTCAAACTCTGTTAGTTTCTTCACCATGCTCAGCACAGTAATAGCAAAGCAGTGTGGCTTAATTCTGGAGGCAAGTAACAGATTTTTTCCATGATTCTGTTGTGCCCATAGAGTAAAACAAACTCTAAAGTTGACTGACAATAAGAACTACCTGTTAAGTTTGTAACTTAATCACCTGAGTTTGGTTTTAGAACCCTTGAATAATCTTTTTTCATGTACGCCTAACCAAAATGTGGTGCCTTAGAGGGAGATGATATTCTCCGTTCATGCATGGACCTTCACGTACTTGTGTATGCTTCTGAGTTTCAGAAAGGGCTTTAAACTCGCTATAAATTAAGTCCTTGCTTTAATATATGTGTGAAGAAAATGACATTTACCGATTTTTAAATTAGATAGCTTGCATCCTAGTAAAATAGGACTTAATTAAATGTAATCAAACTTACATTTGAGTAACAGGAATGATAAGCAAATTTCCCAGTTCTTCTACTGAGAAAATACTTTACCTTTATCATAAGTAATGTAAAAAATCAAAAATACGCCTTTATGTTAGTAGTAATAATATAGCTAAACAGTAGTATATTATTTCTTCAGTTAATAAAGGTGGTTTCACTTGTACAGTTATGATGGAGGATTTCTTTATGATGAAGTAGATAAGTAATCTTCAGCAGTATAGTCAAGACTGCTGAGAAGCAGAGAATACCTGAATGTATTACATGGTTCTAATTAATAATGTAATGCTATATAAGAACTGAGGCTGCAAATTGCCCTAATGCTGAGTAATTTCTAGATTTTTTTTTTCTTTTAAATTTAAAAATTCTTTTGACAACACTTCTGTTTCAGGTGCTCTTCGTTTCAAGAGAAAGATAATCGGGCTAAAGGATGAATTCTACAACCGTTACATAATGAAAAGTTTTTTGTTTGAACCTGTGGTCAAAGCATTTCTAAATAATGGTTCCCGTTATAATCTGATGAATTCTGCCATAATAGAGATGTTTGAATTTATCAGAGTGGTGAGTGCTGTTATATGCTGAAGATAATTACTGTATTGTTGAATCTTGTAGTGCAAGACGACTTTTCTTTTTGCTTGTACCCTAAATTATGCTATCGTAATGGAAATATATGATACGGTATTTAAATGAACTTTCTTTTATATCACTGTTACATATTTGTACATGTTCCTTCTTAAGTTCATACAGTACCAGGACTTGAAAATTAAATGCACTCGATAGTGTATTCACAGTACCCAGATTTGCAAAGGCAGCACTAATCAAGTTTCATCATGCAGATTGGATGGGTCTGTTACAACAGGAATGTAATTTGAAAACTACTGCTACAAAAACATCAAATTTAGCAGTGCTCTGTAATGTCAATGCAACAGAATATGGAAACATACAGAAGAGATATCAGTCTTTTTTGATTATATTAATGGAGTGCTACAAAGTTCCTTCCAGGGGGAGTCTCTTAAGATATTCACACCAGTTTGGCTGCCTGCGCAGTACTGTTTCCTCACTGTTGTTTACATCCAGATTCTGACAAGATGCTGTACAGACTAAATGTGTGAGTGGGGCCAAGCTAGGGCGCAGACAGTCGCGGAGGAGTAAGTGGGTGATGAAGAAGGGAGTCTTTGTCACCTCTTGAAATCATCTGTGCTGATGACCTCTTTGAGTTGGGACTCAACGTAATTCAAGACTGAGATTACCTGATCATTATGGAAGAGTTGATTTTAAAACAGTTTTGAAGCTGTGAAAAAGTTAGTTCGTATAGGTGGCCCACACTTCTGTGCTGTGGTCTTTCAGCACTCTGTGAGATTGGGTGCTGATTCTACAGTTCATGCAATGGGGAAATAAATCATCTTTCATTTTCTTACCCTACTTTTCACATAGATACCCAGGTTTCATTTCCAGAATACTTCTTGGTATCTTTAAATAATTTTCGTCAACTTTTTTTCCATCCAGGTTTGTTTTTAGAGAGAGCAACTTTTAAAAAAGTGTGCTTTTGTTGTTACTGATGTATTACCATTTGTAAGAGGTGACCTTTGCGCACATAACCAAAAAGGAGAACAATCAGTGTATTAAGATTTATGTTCCTCTGCTTATCCTTAGTAGATTGTAATTCAGGTATTTATTCTGCAGTATATTGCAGGGGCTGTGCAGTGCTAAGAAAGCCAAACAATGCACAGGAGCAATTTTCCTGCTGCAGTATGCAGACCTGTGCTAGTCTCAGCTGTCTAGAGTGGCTTTGGACAGCCACAACGCTAAACTGGAATGGCAGAACAGTTGGGAGGTTTTCGTAAAGGACCTCAACCAGCACTATATGGTCACAAAGGAAAAGCTTGATGTTAGTTTCTGATGAAAAATATCTTCCTTGTTCTCATCCTAAACAAATGCATTGAATAATTATTTTTATGTAAGTAATTTATTTGCAGTGAGGAAAGAAACAATATGAATGCTAAGTCTGTATATCATAAACATTTTTAATTGACTGATTACAACAGTTATCAGTTAATCTATCAATATAAAAATATTTATAAGTTATAGTGGGAAAGACCTTTTAGAATTGTTTTTGGTATAATTTTCTATCAGGGTTTTAGGTTCCGTTCATGTGTTTTGAAGGAGCTGTTGCTAGAAAATTGCTGCTATTATGTCTGTTTTGCTAATCAAATACTAGTAGCTCTAGATTTTTAACCACACTTGTATGCATAGTCCTCATTTTTACATAAGCTAATTAATATGGTGCTTCCAATTGAATGTTTAAAAATAATCTCTCATTTCAGTTGCTTTTTACATTGTATTAAATAAATTCATTTGAATGAAAGTAAGTCACTTTATGTTTGTTCGTTCCTATAGGAAGATATAAAATCATTAACAGCTCATGTAATTGAAAATTACTGGAAGGCACTGGAAGATGTAGATTACGTGCAAACATTCAAAGGACTGAAACTACGATTTGAGCAACAAAGGGAAAGACAAGATAATCCAAAACTTGACAGGTAAAATGCACTAAATGCTCTTACTACTGTATCAGTGCTTTAATTTTGTTTTGGGAATATTGTTGGGTTGTTGTATGGTAGTGGGAAGTGTAAATAATTTAGACTCCTGCTTGCATCTTGGGCATTGTTGAATTTACTTGATTAATAGTGTGATTTCCAGATGTGTTGCTTCAAACTCTTCATCAGATTTCAGCTAATATAGTAGCTGCTGCCCTCCAGTAATAATGCCATATCCTAGACTTATGTACACTGTTGTAATGAGGCTAGAAGCCTATCAAGTATCTGAAATTCATTTGCTTAAATAACAGATTCCCACTGTTTGATTTAAAAGATTGTTTAGTTGTGAATTACCATTCCGTGGATTTTTCCTTTAGAATTTCACATCAGAATTCCTTTTATTTTAGTTATGTGTGGGAGTAGATATTTAGATAAGCTCTACCAAAATGATTGAGAAATAGAATGTGCAAAGAAATTTTCAGAGGATGCTTTTTTGTCACTGATAGATTTGCAGACGGAGTGAAAAACAATCTGATGTAACACTTGAATCACTCCTGTTTGCCAGAGCAAAAATTTCCTTCCTTAGTACACACTTACCCAAGGTTAAAAGGTTAGGGTGCATAAACCCAGGAAGTTTAGGACTTCTTACTCCATTTATTTTTGGCATTTGGTATTACTTTTATGTGTAGTTTCATTCAAACAAAATGCTTGTGTGAATAGATGAGTTACTCTTAGGAATTGTTAGCAAGATCTGTTCTTGTTCTGCTGTCCTGAATTAGTTTGAAAACACGTTAAACAATTAATCCTGATCAGTTATACTAGACCATCTTGACATTTCAGACTTTTAAGTTTTTTTATTTCATGCCACAAGATTTCTTAACCAATATTTAAATTTGAGACTCGTACAATTAAAATGAGAGTATAACTGTAGATTTCTTTTAAAGTGTTGGAGCACTTTCAAGAGTATGTGTGGGATCTGCAGTTTTGGGTACTTTTTTTTTACACGTGAGATGTTAGTATTTTGGCTTTTGTCAGCTCGGCTTAGCACTTAAATGGCTGTGAAATTCGAGCCTACGATTAATGCGTGTGTTGGAAAAAACACCCAGCCACTTCCTTCAGTAATGTCCAGCCAGTATAGGAAGTAAAACATTAGTCTTTTCTTGGCTTAAGTTTAGCTAAATAGTTGTGTGTAGTTGTGCCGCATGAGTTTATCCAACAGAAAGTGATAGCTTCAAGAGGTCTGTAGCTCAACCAGCCCAGTTTTTACCTTCTTCCTACGTCTTGTATAGTGGCTGCACAACCCCTGTCACAGTCCGTGTAATTTCTTACGTAAAACCCCAGAAATAAGAAAACGCAAAAATAACAAGAATCTGTTCACACATTTTAGCAAAGAATAGCTCAGTAAGGAAGGCGGCCAAAAATTTCATTGTGGGCTACAAAAGTATTCAGAAGAGTGCCACTTACATAATAGCTTTGTTTATTAGCAGAACTTGAATTTGAATGCAATGTCAAATGATGCGGTATGTATAGATCCGGCTGATAGTGTTGGCAAGCAAATTATTCAGAATTAGATTTATTTTTAAAAGTAAATTCAGCGTTCTTTATCAATACCTTGTAATTTCCTAATTTTTCCCTTCTGGCTTTTTCCTTCAGTCAGTAATGCAAGACTTTTTCTCAAAATGGAATAAGCTCAGATTGTGTTACTAACATTTTGGTTCCAGTAACAGAGGCTTTATGAAAAACGTTAAATTTCAGACTTACATTGTGGCCAGTAAATTTTGAACAAGTGCTACAGAAAATTTGTCAAGGGTTTCATGCTTTTATTGGAAATTGACCATTAGAATCAATGCCTGGCAATGAAAAGAGTGTTTTCAACCTCTCTTCTCCTTCTGCCCCTGTTCTTCAGGGTGCACATCACTGTCCCTCTCCTCTAAGGCCATAATACTGCTTCTGTGAGAAAAAAAGAAAAGGAAGGTGGAGCTGAGATAGACCAATACTATTAATAGATCAAATAGGGAGGGAGAAGTAGCACTTTGTATCCAAGGCCCTGAAGAATGGAAAATACTGATACTGACCAAAAAGTGTAACAGGTGGATGTGGCAGAAAGAGGTCGCTGACTTTTTAATGTTAGATTTTTGGGTTGTTTTTTTTTTTTTTCTTTAACACATTGGACCCCAAGTTCTGACAAGTTATAAAGTATTTCCAGAAGAAAAGTCTATAGTACCTAAACTCATTTGTTTTACAGTTTTTTATTTAGCACTGCAAACTATAAAACCAAGCCTGAATGCAACACTTTAGTAACATTTGTGCTAATTGGTGCTAATGGTGCTGTTTGTAAGTTACAGAATTTTGGACAGATGGAATAGTCTGAATGTGCTGTTAGCAGAGTTGTACTTTATTTGATGCTTTATGAAGAAGTTTTTAATGATACTTGTATTGAAAATAAAGATGCACATTACAGAGTGATTTGCTGGTATTTTTATTGCTCTAAATATTTCTATCTGTAAGCTCAGTGTAAATGTCAAGCAGAAGTTTTATTATTAATATGAGTTGGTTTTTTAATCAAAAGTTTTAAAACTTACTGTTCTGCAGCATGCGCTCCATTTTGAGAAACCATAGATACAGAAGGGATGCAAGAACCCTGGAGGACGAGGAGGAAATGTGGTTTAATACTGATGAAGACGATATGGAAGATGGAGAGGCAGTGGTGCCCCCTTCTGACAAAACTAAAAATGATGAAGATATTATGGACCCTATCAGCAAATTCATGGAAAGGAAAAAATGTAAGTGATGAAAAGAAGAATGCCACGTGGCTTATGCAGAAGCCATAACTCGTATTCTTTAATCCTACTGCAATGAAGGATTTGCATGTATTTGTTCTGAAGTTCTTCGATTTTGAAATTGTGACACCAAGCTAATGGACCACCCCTTCAAAACAAGTTTTGTTGTCTGTAAAAGCAGAGTGATACAAAATGTTGTTGTTGATTGAGTTCTTAAAGTATTTGAGTGACAGTCTTAGCTGATAGTCAAGTTTTCGCGTGTTTTATTTGGGTTTATAATTCAAAATTTTTGGTGTAAATGTTCAGGTGATATCACTGGTAGAAGAAAAGCGTTCATTCCTGGCCAATGACAACACCTGGTAGGTGGTAGAGTAGTGTGACGAAAAAGTCTGCGATGACTCACTTTACCAAGTTGTACAAAGTGTTAAGCCTTTTCCCGCACAGTAAAATGATTTGTAATTAAACGTTTCGCTCAATAATATTGCTTTACATTGGGATTTTTTTGGTGTTTATTTTTTCTCTCCAGTGAAAGAGAGTGAAGAAAAGGAAGTTCTTCTGAAAACTAACCTTTCAGGTCGTCAGAGCCCAAGTTTCAAGCTTTCCTTTTCCAGCGGTACAAAATCTAACCTTACCAGCCAGTCATCTGCAAGTAATCTGCCTGGATCCCCAGGGTCTCCCGGGTCCCCAGGGTCCCCTGGGTCTCCAGGGTCAGTTTCTAAAAGCACATCTCAGATGGCAGCTATTACAACTAAGGTAATTTTGAGTGGACATAGATTGACTTCGTTGTTACGGACTAGGAATTTGCTTTAGCATCTTTCTCAAGTTTGCATGAATTCTGACGTGTTAAGCAGTAATGGACTGTCTGGTTTGTGTGTACTTTTTGTTTGGCTGTTAGCATTTTTAAGGTCTGGCGTGTATATAAAGAGAGTCATAGAATCGTGATTCTAAAAAGAAGAAATAAAAGCTCTTCTAATGCTCACATTCTTAAAGTATGAAGCATTCAAGTAGCTGCTGCTTGCAGTGATCTTTACTGTGAAGTACAAACAATACTTTACTATTGTTAAATTGCACGGGGCTGTTTGGCAGGTAGAAATACAGAAATGCTTTGGAAACATTGCCAAATTTTGCCAGACTCCATGATGTCCCACCACCCCCACTGAGAATCTCTACTGTTACCATCTTTAGTATTGTTAAGAATTCTATAGCTGGCACATGTGAAAGAAATAAATTGTATTATGAAGGGATCGCTGCTGTAAGCCAAAGTGTAAACAATTTTTAATTTCCTAGCATGATTTTTTTACCTTTTGAAATAACATACAGTTTTGGGTTGGAACATACTGAAGTAGAAGAAGAAAGCCCATTTAAAAGAGTCAGTATAACTTGCAGTGAATATCCAAACCCAGCATTTTTAAATACATTTTAGGACACTGTTGGATTTTATCAGATTTTTGGCTAAAACTCTATTTAAACCAAGTCAGGGAAATAGTGACTGGTGTTTTCTCAGCACTGGGGGGCGGATACGGTAGTCTTGGTACAGCGTAGTTCAGATAACGAGAATTTACTTTCATAACAAGTGTTTCCATTTCTGAAAAGTCAGGTACATATCTCAGTTCTCAGGTAACCTCAGAATAGCTCTGATTCATCCTTATTTTTTAATGCTATCATACTGCTTGTTCATCTAACTGCTAGTAAAGGCAAATGGGGTTTTAGGTTTTTTTCTTTCTTATAGTTGAACGTAGCTTAAGGGTTTGTGTTTGGATCACTTTCTGTTGAAAACATCTGAATGAGAAGCGTTTGGCTGTTGGAAGAACTAAGTGACGTTTCCTCTAAATTCTGTGGAGGAAGGGGAAAGCAGATTTATTTCATTTATGAAAAAAATACAGTAGTTAGTCAAGCGCTTTTTAAAAGGGGTAGAATTGGCTTGGAATTTAGTTCAATCTATTCTGAAATTCTGCTGGAGGCTTGCTCTCTCCCAGACAGAATAATTGCTTGAGTCTGAAACACAGTCTTTACATATGGAGCGTATTACATACAGTATTGGCTCCAAAATTTCAAGTCATCCTGGCAAAAGAAAAATGTTCAGGTTACACTGAACATGCAGGGCACTGAAAAACCATTGGCGAATTCAGGCATAAGCTACCTTTTTCAGTGTAATGTACACTGTTTATTAATGTGCCATAGTCAAAAACTAGAAACAGTGTTGAAATTGGGTTTTGCAGTAATGATCTGATCCTGTTATTTTATGTGCAATATAGTCAGTGTTGTGTTGTATGTCCAAAATGTGTGTAATTTTTTATTGAGTTGTATTTTGGTATACAGTTGGCTGAAATTTTCTGTTTTGGATGTCTATCATTATACGCATTAGTAATATGATCTTTGAGTAAAGTACCTATAACTGCCATTGTAGTCAAATGCTGGTTAAGCTTCAGAAAGTATTATAGTTAGAGGAGTTTGTTGAAGTTTGTACCACTTCTTCATGGGTCTGGAGCTCCTAATCTTAAAATTTGTGGTTATTTGCAATAGAGGGGAGTTTTTAACATTACTAGTTATGCTTTCATTTTCACTAGCCAGGTAGTTTAAATTTTGTCACCTGTACCCCTAGTTACTACACATTTAAACTAGCTTTTGTGAAGACAGACTGTGTTCTAAAAGTACTGTAATTCAAAAATTCAAATTGAAGGATATTCTGTATTGTGAAGTGCTGAAGTGCTGCCAGATTGCTCGTTGCTGCACTCAGCTATGCTCAGTAAAAAAAAAAAAAAAATATTTACATCTTACAGATAGAGCTGTAGATTTTTTTATTTTCTTAAATTACAATTGGAAATATTTCTATCCAGTTGGATAGGTAAAACCTCGGTTTGGATTTATGCATTTAAACATGTTTCAGATGATGTCATTTTCATTCATCCTGATGGATTATTTTTGTTCTGCTTCATTTTATTCAAAACTTCATGAATCAGTATGCTTCTGTGCAAACATAATTTTCCAATGCAAACATAAGGTATCAATGTGCAAACATTTTCTTAATTATAGTAATGGTGTCTGTCTTTGTAGGGAGGCCTCGTTGGGCTTGTAGATTATCCTGATGATGATGAAGAGGATGATGAAGATGAAGATAAGGAGGAAACTTTACCTTTGTCAAAGAAAGCAAAGCTTGAGTCATCATAATGGCAACTGCTGAAGAACGTTACCAGTTGGGGGAAGGATATTTTTTCCGAAAACAAAACAAACCCACAGCAAAGCAGCAATCTTTTGTGAATTACTGTGTGTGACACAGATCAACCTATACAAACGGATTTCTGCCAATCAAGTGCCAATTCAAAGGAGCAGAAGAATGGGAAATATTTCGTTTAGGGGAAAGACTTATGCCTTTGAGCTCTCCAGCTTGGACCACACGTTGCCCTTTTCTCAGGGAAGGAAATGGAAAAAAACAAAACAAAACAAAACAAAAAAAAAAGCCAACAGGGCAGGAGTTTTGTTCGTGGAACTCTGGATTGGCTGGTCAGTTGCTACAATCAGAATACGCTTTCTTGGACCATGTATGAGACTTCTGAAGAAGAGGCGGGTTTTGCCATAATTCTTCACTCGTTAAGAATGCCAGCAGTTTCTTTGGATAAAAGAGACCTGCCTTTGAAATCGTACATTCTGAACATTTTAGTCAAGCTACAACAGGTTTTAAAAACCTCTACGGGGGAGGGCCGAATATAAAAGTTTCCTCTTTTTTTTTTTAATCTGTTCCCTTTGCCCTTTAAACTGCAGAATTTTTTTTGGAGGTGGGGGATTTGTTTGTCCCTTCTTGATTAAAGATTGAGTGGAATTCTAGATGTGGTCACTTTTGTGTCATAATTTTTTTTTGCCCCCCTGAGTGTATGCTTAGTTGTTGAGTATATATTTGGGACCATTAAAATTTTTTGATGTAATATAATCTCACTGTTGTGCTGGTACCTGTTTCACCCTGTGTAATTTTGTTCTGCATCGCAGTTCTTAATATGTTTAGGATTTTATGGAAGATGGTATAGTTTATATTGGAAAAAAAAAATAATCTTACCACAATGTGCATAGAAGCAATACTATTTTGTGACTAAATATTTTATATTAAATTTTACATCAGCAACTGTCTTGAGAAAAAATTCAGGGAAATAGGATGGAATCAAAAAATTAAAGCCTATAAATATGAAATTAGTATTCCAAAGAGACTTTGAAATTTCATAACTGAGAACAATGATGGTAGACCAATTCATCAAAAGCAAGATGGATGATTTAGGAATACCAGTATATTGACTCATTTGACTTACAAAAATAAAAAAGAAATAATTTAAGCTGAAGGAAAATGGCATTAGTGGTATTTTTTCAAAATCTCTGATTCCCTTTGGAATACCAGTTTTAGTGAATCAAAGATGGTTGTAGAATAAACTCTTTACATGATACCATCTTTTGAAATTTATTCTAATACTCAATTGAAAAACAGCAATTAAACTGTGGGTCTAGCTCAAGGACTACATTCTTTCCCCTTTTTCCAAAAATCTAAATAATAGTAGTTATTAATTTGAAACTAAATGTTATATCCTGCTTCCTTTTCCCTGCTTTTGCAGTGCTTCCTGTGAAGGGGGAGTTTACTCAGTTCCTTTGCAAACAAGAGACCCCTTCTTACATATGTTTTCAAGAGTTGATTTCCTTTTGGACGTTAAATGCACCAATGCTGCAACAATTGTGATATTACACATTAATGTATCACGTACAAATAGAAATAACAGAAACGAAAATCTGAGGCCAGATCATACGTGATCACACCCTTTGTTTCTGAAAATTGTGGGTGGCGTGGCAGGTTCTGCGCTAACTGCAAATGTCAAAGCTTTTGTGCTTGGACTTTATTAATACATATTAGTAACTTCAGATTTAATTTCAGAGTTTGCATTAGAGCACAATAATTAGCTGTCTTTTCCTCAAAAAGTTCATTTGAAATCACTTTCCAGTGTGTTTGAAACATCTGTGACAGGGCAGTTCTCAGCAATAAGTTTTACACCGAGCGCAAGAGTTGGGCGCTTGGTGACTACAAGACTAGATACGATCTGCTGCAGAATGAGAGTCCTCTTGCTGTCTCAACAACCTGTCTGAAACCTGATTTTTGCAACTTTGGTGTCAGAGCAGATGACATGACAAGGAAATCTATAATTTTGCAGGTTTTCTTAATTAGCCTGAATGTAAATCCTTCCCAATCTGTCAGACTTTCCTTGAGCATAAAGCTCTCAAAATGTGTCTTCTTCATGTCCTCCAGGATGTATCTCAGGAAGTCATTCTTCCGAGTTGGTCAAAGGAACATTTTTTGTTGATGTGTTTTGTGTTCCTTCAGCTATTGAGTGCTTGATCTTGTGATGTTTGATGCTGCAGTCTTCTAAACTTCCAGATACTTTCATAATACTTGTAGGAATCTTGGATTTTGGACTTGAAGCGCTACATTTAACAGAAATACTATCCTTAGGTTACTGCATTCAGTCAAAATAATAATGGAAGTAGAAATATTTTTGAACTTTTTATATTTTTATGAAGCTCTAGAGGACTGGTAATATATTGAGCTGCACATCTTTTAATTCCGTCTAACTTGTAGTTAGATGATTAGTTGTCTTCCCAGGGATCTAACGCTTGTGGCCTGACAGGACATGTCTACGCATAGATGATACGTTCACGGAAGTTGGAAGCAGGCAGGAATTGAGTGAGTTGGGGACAGTGGTGGGTATGTTCTTGCCCCGTGGCTTTCACTTTTGTATTCATGGAAATCTTTAAATATATTCCAGGCAAAAAAAAAAAAAGGAAGCAGTGGGATTGACAGAAGTCATGGATATTTAAAAAAAAAGTGGTTTTGAGTTAACAGGTGATAAAAAATGTTATGAAATAGTGTTTCATTCTAGATCTTTCTCTGGGCTGATGGGTTTTTTTATTCTTAGTTTTGATACCATTTGCCCGCATCTCAAGAGAGCTGCGTGTATGTTGTATTAAACATGGCCCAGTCATCTTAATTGTATTTGAACTCTATCCTTAAGTGTGGTTGACAGGGTAAACCCTTAAGTGTTGTACAGGCAAGATACAACCTGCTTGAATCATCCGTGCGGGCCCCTATATTCCTTCAGTGGTTGAAGGACTTGATGCTGGTTACTCTAGTGTACACTTCCCGGCTTTGAGCCTAGCTTCACTGGGCAAAAGTACGTAGAGTACCTGGTCCCCCACGGAAGCGCACGCTAACCTAAGTAATTCCAGGTAATCTGGAATATTTCCAGATTTGCTTCCACTGTGCACTGAGGGTGGTTGTTTTCAGGTAACAGCGTATATCACCAAAAACCAGATCTCCTATGTCATGAGGGTGGAAGGATCTGAAACCTGGTGTACCTAACAGTAAATTGCCTTTAAAATGTACACGTCTGTAATGTACCTACTGGGTAAACAGGATCAGGCTGTTCATCTGTCTCTCATAGCCCACCCCGGGGAGACATCATGTTCTCATGGAATTAAGTGTCAAGTAGGCCCACTCCTTTTAACATACCAAGGATGAAGCTGTTCAGATTGGTTTTGGCTGTGTTTTTACATCTCTGCAAATTTCAAAAATGGTTTGATTAGATAACTGATAAAAGTCTGTTCTCATTTTTGCTACTGTGGCTGCAGTAGGGAATTACCTGCCTCTCAACCCAGCACAAGTTACATTGCCTTGCTAAATTATGTTTCCTAGCATCTGCCGAGTGGATGCAGAAGGTCCGCCGTACCTTTAGCAACCATTTTACAGCTGCAGAGTCATCCTGGAGCAACGCTGTCTGTGCTAGAGTAGTACTGCCATTCCCCTGCCTTGAGGATACGGAGACCCGTTCCAGGTAAGCTGTGAAGTTGGAGACAGCATGGGTTACTGCTTGGGCTCACCCGCAGCGTACGTGTGAAACGGGGCAAACATCAAAGAAGAGAAATTACCAAAAATCGGGGTTTTTCAAGGTAGGTTGTCTGTGTGCATGTTCTCTGCTTGCTCCTACTGCTTTCTCTTTTTGGAGTCCAGAAGAAATGAAGGTATAGACAGCTTACAGTTCAGTTCAGAAAGGAGGGAGGGCACGTGGGCACGCTGCAGATGCAGCAGAACCTTCTGTGGAAGGATTTGTAATGCCTGCCTTCAACTGTAGCCAGAATTTAAAGTCTCTTACTCATGCAAGGGAGGCATAACTTACTGTATTTTCATAGGTGGCTGGCTATCTGGTAAGCTTATATCTCGATTTAATGCTGCTCTAGTTGCAGTCACATTCTTTGGAGCACGTAAAACTTGTGGGGTTTTTTTAATACAAATTTAAATTAATGAAACTATTCAAAGCTGAAATGAAACCCTGCGGACTGCTGGAAAATAGGCAATCTTCTGTATGCTAATTGTATTTATGAACAATGTAAAAGTAATATATAAGCCAGTGGATAATAAAAAAAAAAAAAAAGCAGGTAGAATGGTACTGGCAAATGACTGAACTACCTGGTGATTTACTGGGAATTCAGATCTATGCCGGTGGCTGTGCGCTGTTGCATCTCCCAGCGGCATAAGCTGTCTGTCTGTCTCAGAACTTCTCTGAAATGGCTCCACATGAACAACTGTTCATGGTTTATGTTGAGACCTGGAAATTACTTGGTATAGGGTGGAATTATGCTCACAAAATGTGCATCTGTAATACAGACTGGGGATGATTTGGGCTGAATAATGTTGATTTTGCTACTCCACTTGTAAGCAACTTTAAATTACATGCATAAAGATACTGTACGTGCGCTGCCCATCAAAGAGGGTTCAGAAGCATTCAGTAGTAGTTGCATGTATCACTGTTCGTTAGCGTTGCTTCTGGAAGTGCGTGCATACCGGGACCCTTAATCATGCTCATGCGTTTTCAGACAAGGCTAGTCCTTTCTCTTACATTTTAGATGTTTTTCTTTTAAACCTGCTGATGTCGAGTAGCCTTTTGACAGCTGTCAGGTGGGAGGTTGATACTTTTTAGTTGGAGAGTTCAATAGTCTTCCATCCCTCTGGTGAGGCCAGAGATGGTAAGGTTGTACCTTCACTCTGTCACTGAATTGGTGTTGAGTAGTCAAGGATCCCCAGAGGAAGCTGTTATCGGGGATGTGCAATTTGTTAAT
>NW_009646943.1:313441-322406 GCF_000708025.1 Charadrius vociferus
AAGCAGCTCCTGATAAACTGATTAACAAAAGTTTGCTAATAATGAAAGTCTGTGCTGAGAACCATGAATGTTTGGGAGAAACTTTTTGAAAAACCACATTTTTGCAATCTGCTTCTACTTTTACACGTCTGACAATGTTGTTAAGTTAGATCTGTCTTATCCTGAAAAAAACCCTTGTTTCCTTCCCATGGCTCTCCCCACCTCCACAATTCCCCCAAACCCAAAGTGACTTCCTCTGCTGCCATCAGTCGGGATTTTGTAGATCAGCCAGAAGAGCTGGAAGCTGCAATTCTTGTTGAGTAAATAACTGCTGATTAAAACCAACAACAGAGCACAGCTCTTTGCATGTCTGAGTTTAGCCTCAAAATGGAAATAAATCTACCTCTTCAGGGTCTAAATTACTCACGAGAAGAAACAGGAAGATGTAGACAGTTGGTTTTCGTGAGCAGGAGAACTAAGTATCAAAGCTAATAATAGAGTAATACAAGCGTTTGTCTGTCTTCAGAAGCTTTCATATGTGTGCTCTCTTTATAAAACACCTTTCAAGTTTTCTTAGTATTTTTGTAGCTCGCCATATCTTTATCTGAATATATAGACACTATTTAATCTTTAGAGCGTGTGTTCCTGTGTAACCAAGTATGGAGATGCATGTGTTTTGTTCGACCAGTTGTGTTGTGGGGTTTATTTTTTGATACAGTTGTCCATCAGAGCCATACAGATGTTCTGCACAGCAGAGTGAGAATGACCGCAGTCCTCGCTGTTCCCTGTTAAAAACAAGACACCCATCAACCTGACCTTCAGACTTCCCTCTTGCTCGGTTTGGTGAATAAGATGAGCTTTCTGTGTTTGGACATTCCAAAGAAGACCTTCTCCCTGTAGAGTGAGGTGCCTGACACCAGTGGCCTAGGCTGGACTCGAGCCTCTAGGATCTGAACTCCACACATTTAGTATGTTTAATTTTCCTGATTGAATGGCGTCTAATTCATGTTAATTTTGTAGCAAGGAAGAGCTACATTTGCATGACATGTTTGCATGCAAATCTGTCTTGACAACTCTTCAGCTGAGAGATTCGTGACTGTGGCTACGTCATGTGTGATGCGATATCTGAAGGAAATGGCTGTGGTAGTTGTGTCGTTTGTTTGGAGCTGTGAGCTGTCTTTTGCAGCCTATTGCTAATGTAGGGATGCTCCATGGTGACCCCAGGGAAAAATCCATTCCTACCTCATAACCTGGGAACGCCAGGTGCTGGATGAGGTGCCGGACGAAGGCTTTACAGGGAACACACATCAGCCCCTTGTCCCTGAGCACAACTTGGGTCAAGTTCTACCCAAGTCACTGCCTGAGTATCCTTTTTTTTTTTTTTTTTTTCCTGACACCTAATAACTGTACTGCTCTTTGGCCTCTTGAGACAGAGTCAAGGAGGTCAAGATGGGAGGGAGACCCCTTGCAGGGCAGTAGCGTAAGAGACAAGCAAGGTGCTAGTCTTTGGCTGCAAGACCTGAGTCATCTTAATACCTGCAGCCATATCTTCTTTTGCTGTCCAAGAACAGGACGGACCTTTCCCTGTTGTCACTATCGAAGTCAGGAATAACAAAGCATCACATTTTGCACACTAGATCTGATAACAGCAGGCTCAGCTCGTTACAGCATCCCCATTGAAAAACAAATCACCTTTGTGTGCGCAATTATGCTAACCCCTATGCCATGTGCTGACAGCATTGTGACAGTCTGCAAGATCTCTTGGTTCTTATCATAAACATCAGAACAACAGCAGAAATTCTAGAGATTTGTGTGTCTGTTTATTTTGATCATATCATCCCTAATGAGATTACTGGAATTACTCCCATTTTCAGTGTGCCACAAGCCTCGATGGATTCTTACAAATCTCGTTCATCTTGCAACTTACCTTCACAGTGAAGCAATATTACTCAAACTCAGGGTTGCTGTTAATTACATGATTTTAAGGAAAAATAAATTAAATACATGCTTAATTACAAGGATCCTCTTAAAGGGATCAATAGACTCTTTTCAGTGGTTCCCAGTGACAGGACGAGGGGCAGTGGGTGCAAGTTGGAACATAGGAAGTTCCATTCAAATACACGGAAAAACTTCTTTACAGTTGGGGTGACAGAGCAGTGGCACAGGCTGCCCAGGGAGGGGGTGGAGTCCCCTTCTCTGGAGATTTTCAAAACCCGCCTGGATGCAGTCCTGAGTAACATGCTCTGGGCAATCCTGCTTTAGCAGGGGAGTTGGACTAGATGATCTCTAGAGGTCCTTTCCAACTCTGAAGATTCTGTGATTCTGTGATTTCAGGAATGAAGGTTATTTACTTAGAGTACTGCAAGTGTAGTGATGAATTTCCATAGACTGTGGAAAATCCACTCCTTTTTCTTTATCGGAAGGATCAGCAGGCAGCTGGTGATGAATAAAAACTAGCCAAAGAAGGCCAGGTGGTTGCCCTTAGAAGCCTCTCATAGGGCTCTGAAAGCAGCCAGCTACAGATGGCTGTGATGGCTGTTCAAGTCCAGAATACCAAAGGACACCCAAGATAGGAGGTGCCACATTCAGCATACTATAACCAAGGGCATAAAACTGCTCACCAGAACGGCAAAGCGTCTCACTCCACAAGACCTGAATTTGTAGTTCACTGACGTTTTTGGGGAGTCCTTACAGTGACCTGCTCCAAATGTAAAAGCACGCTTCAGCTTGCCTGTCCTTTTCTGGAGCCATACCTGGCCGTGATAAAAACTCTGCGAGCTAGACGTGTGGTGTCGACAGCTAAAGCGTTCACATCACCGCCTCATCTGCTTCTAGCCGTTATCCAGACATTTGAAAGGTGGTCTACCATATCACAGTGTAGCCCACCTCTTAATAACTGCTTGGTTGATTGACCCTTCCCACTGAGCATCGAGGCTTCCCCTGCTGCAGTAATAATACGCTATGGCTGGTTTAGGGTGCTGCTGATACCAAAACATGTCTGGCAGCTTGCAGGATCCTACAGGCCTATTAAAAATATGAGCAAAGTATGACCAGATGGCTGGTGTAGATCAGATACGATGGGGTGTTCAGCACAGTGAATACAATCACTGCAACATGTGTCTCATCTTCTCTCTGTGCTTTTTGGACACCCCAGCTACTACTCAGTCAAATAGTGGGAGAACTGAGTTATGCTGATCGGTAATCTGCCTACGGGTCTTGCATCGGAGTATGAGGACAGGCAGGAGGTGTGTATAGCCAAGGAAGAGAATGGCTTTTGAACAGTAGTGTCACCAAAGTGGAGTCCTCGTATGCTCTACAGTGAGTTTACAGTCAGTATGGCACCTGTGGAACACCGGTGGTGTTATGCAAATAACAGTTGTCTCAAGTATCTGCCACTGAAAAATAATCTTGTTTCTAAGAGAGTGAGTGAAGCCCATGTGACTTAAAGTCAGTTTCTGTTCACATTGACCTTCTTTAGATAAGATTAAACTTCTGCATAATTCACCTGGACTCGAAGCCACCTTCTGTGTTTCAGCACATTAAGTCAGCGCACATGATACCTGAACAACCAGTCACCAATTTTTACCATATTCTTGTAAAACAGCTCTCTCTAACCCCTTCTCTGGGGTTATCACTGGACAACCTTAGTTTCATGCCTTCTGTCACAAACCCTCAAAACTAGAGTCAGTGGTTTCCTCAAATTCTTAAAATTCTCACATCTGTCCGACTCCTGCGCACAGAAGTGAATTCGGGGTGCTGTTTGAGCACAGACACAAATTTCCCATTCTCCACGTTGTTCACTGTTCCAAGAAACAGCTCTCCTCTTGGTAGACATCTGAGGTGGTGGTCCCAGCCCTACGGTCATCTGCCTCCCTGCTGAGGCTTTGTTAACTTCTCCTCCTTGGAGAGTTTTCCTTGCACGTGAATTTACACTTTTCTTCAACTCCAGCCTGCCTAAGTACTTTCCAAAGCCACTTATAAAATCTTTGGTTGTGCTTGCCTGTTACTCTCACCCAGCCCCTGGTGTCATCAGTATAGACATTGACACACTCCTGTGTAACTAAAATGCCAAAGCAGCAATCTGAAGAATGAACAATTCCCTCAAGCGCTGGATCTTCAAAATCTCGTTCTGTTTGTATAAGGACATTTGATGGTGAAGATTGATAGGAATTAATTAAATTTTTAACAGAATCAAAAGTTGTTCCATTTGATACATCTTAGTTCTTGCTATACTTCCCGTTTTCCCTTTATAGGGGCCAGTAACAGTCCCTAGAGTGGTCCTGTTGGTTCTTCTACTCATCTCGTGATTCCCAGTTACCACTGCTGGCGTGGTTCTTCTGTTACCTCCTGACCAAAAGAGAGGAATGGAGGAACATACATGGGAGTCATCTGCCTCGGTTATGTTCTGTGCCTTGATGTGAACCCAAGCTTTTGGACAACATCCCCAAGCCTTTCCACAATTATTTTTTTATCCTTGCCTTTTCAGTAATCACCTTCTCAACAGACCAGGCCCTATCGTGCCTATTCAAGACCCACAAGACACCTTCCCCTCTCTGCCGCTCCTTCAAATGGTGTCTTTCCTGCTTCACTGGACATGCAGTTCCCACGCTCCTGTACCCAAGCTCACTGCTGTAGGTAACCACAACCATCAGCCTTTGTTTCCAGCATCTATGAGTCCAACTTAAATGAATTTGTTCTCTTTTCTTTTGCTTTTCTTTTCTTTTTCCTCTGCTGCTGTGGCACTCGTTGCTTCTCTGAAGGGCTCATGTCAAGGAGGTTATGACACATCGTTGCTGCATTTGCCTGGCACATGAGTACTCCACCCTGGCTTTAAAGTTCATGCAAAGAGCTGTAAACCACGGCTGCTCCTTCATCTGCTCCCTATATCTTTTGATCAGTATTAACTTTACTCTTTGCCTTGTGTATTTGACTCTGTATTTATCTTCTGTGGACTCAGATGTTTGTGATATGTTCTGCTCAAACTCTCTCTCCTTGTATTTTAGATTCTGTATTATGTTAATCTTGTCAGGACCCTGCTCTGCTGGCTTCAGTTTCAGTACTGAATGAACATCCCGCCCCGTATCAAAGGTTAATGCTAGTTTTTCGGGGAGTTTCTCCCTGAATGTTTTCTTTTGGATACCAGCCCCAGAGCATCTGTAAACCACCAGCCTCTCCCCCGCATTCAGATCGATCTAAGGCACATAAGCAAATACTTCTGGGGTTTTGTTTGTGTTTTGGGAGCACATACAATTTTGTTTCTTTTTATTTTCATTCAAAATTCTCTAACGCAGTTTCTTTACCCTCTTTGTCCAAACAAAATGGACAATATTGAAAACAGCATTTCAGAATCAGATCTTGCGAGGAGCAAAGCTATCTTCTGGCCACTTTCTTTTTTTTTCCTGGCACCCGTTGTTTACAGCTCCAGAGTCTGTTTAAAGTAAAGTCGCTTCATAGCTGAGAAGTTGGTTGATGAACCGTAGAGTCATATTTACAAGAAAGCTGCTTAACGACCGTCTCAAGCGAAGGAGGAGAAAAAGCCCTTTGCTGATTACCATGAGTTTAACTCGTGTATTGTAACCCTGTAAATTCTGTTATTCCCATCCCTCAGCAATTTACACTTCAGGCAGCAGATGAATGGCCGAGCTTTGTTGATGGTTGTACTCGTTGCTAGGGGACAGTCTGGGGGAGGCGAATCATGCCATTTACAGTCAGCCTAAAGGAACATTTGGAAATGCTTGAGCTTAGAAATTTCCTTCTGTGGTCCGTGTTGCTGAGAGTCGAGTGCTTTGTGGCTGCGGAGAGTGCTTTAGAAACACACATGATGGCAACGGAGGCATTAAACATCCTGGTGGCTTTAGTTGCTTGTACCTTTCTATGTGTTTTAAATTGTTGTTCTGGTGCTGCTTTGATAATTACATTTTTAGTTAAAAGCTGACCATGTGCAAACAGTATGAAAAGAAAGCAAATCACATTAAGTACTACAAATTTTCATCATTTATTTACTGTAAGAAGCGTGATTTCCAAATGCAATTCCATGTACCTGTCTGGCTCTGAACTTTCTTGGACATATTCACAGGCGTTTATTTTATTTCCTCGGACACATTCACAGGCATTATTATTATTATTGTTGTTGTTGTTGTTATTATTATTATTATTATTATTATTATTATTATTATTATTATTTTGTCTGCTGTGGGAGGGCGGCAGCATCCGGTACCACCAGCAATAAGAACCTGACCTGTTAGTAAGTAGGTGAGGTTTTACAAGCTGCGTCTTTGGTGAAACACAATGTGGGTAAATAAAACTGCTCAGACTATAAATGCTAAATCACAGTTCGGAGAGAACACAGAGGAGGCAATACCTGCCTGGCTGGGGCTGACGGGGATGACACGGAATTACCGAGGAGAAAAAACCCTATACAGGCAATTTGGGGGTCTGATAGCCAGGGTAGGGGTTTGCCGGAGGCAGGCAGCCTGACCTCCTCAGTCCTGCCCCTGTGTCCCCCAGGCTGAAGCTGGGTGGGCGCCAGGACGAGCCCGGTCCCCTTCGTCTTCAGCTCTGCGCTCTGCAGACGACCGCGCCCCCCCGTGTCCCCCCGTCTCCTCTTGAAGGAGTTTACCGACATTGGACGCGCTACATCCGCGCTGCCGTTTTACAGAAGAACACCTCCGGGATTTCCCAGCGTTGGTTGGCTTTCGGCGCCGGAGGTGAGGCCCCGACCTCGCCCGCCGCCGCACCGCCGCCTGGGTCCCCGCTCCCAGCACCGACGCTTCCCCGTCTTAAACCCTGTGCCCTTCCCGAAACCCATCCCCGTCTCCAATCTCAACCCCGTCCCCATCCCCATCTCCTTCCCTAACCCCGTCCCCGTCCCCAACCCAAATCCCATCCCCAACCCCAAACCTCGTGTCCCACCCCAACCCCATCCCTATCTTCAGCTCTATCCCTAACCCTGTCCCAACTCCATCCCCATCCTGAACCCAAACCCCGTCCCCAGCCCCATCCTCAGCCTCATCCCCATTGCAAACCCCATCCCCATCTCAAACCCCAACCCAAAACCATCCCCAACCCCAACCCCATCCCCATCCTGCACAGCTGCATCTGCAGCACCTGCTACGCTACTAACAGAGGCCAAATATTTTCTGTAACACACGCGGTACCCTTGAATAACGTGTGAGCATTTGGCAGCCACTAGCATCCCCAGGAAGATTTCCTGGGTCAGAATTTCGGTTTTCATAATTGTGCTCCATGACACGCTCTCCCTTTTGGTTATCTTACCACTGGCAACAGCGAGACCGGCCCCTGCAACTGGTGCTTCACTTCAGGGGTTCCTAGAGGTGTCCTCCCACCAACGAGTCGCATCCAAGCTGCGAAAAGCAGGAAAGTATTCTTGCGTTTGTAATTCTGTCTTCTCTGAAGGGGACTGTGTATTTTTCAAATATTATTATGTTGGTTTTCTTTTTATTCTACTCATTAACACACCCGTCCTCTGTTGTAAGTACTGCAATAACAGCTTTAAAATTTTATTTAATGAAATCTGTTCACAAAACAGCAGGTCACAAAGCTTCAAGAAGTTAAATTATAGCAGTCTGTCTCCCTGAGGTGTTGAAAAAACTATTAATCATTCTTCTTTTTCTCTGTTACTCTTAAGCACGCAGCCGTTCCTACCAACTACAACAGAGGGTTTCCCTGCAAACCTCCCTTCTTTCTAGGTTCAGAAACGCTTAGACTACATGACTCGCATAATATAGGGTTAATTTAACTATTTGCACTCCCCTGGTGCTCCTGGCTTGTAAACAAGTGGCAGTTCTCCTGGGGCAGGTCGTGCTAGCAACCAGGAGTTATCTATCATTCCTTGGTCTACACGTTCGGGGATCAAAAATAAATCGCATGCCTTAAATAGCGCAGTCGCCGGGTAATTTAGGGCCATTCCCGTGCAATAATGGGATCCATCCAAATGCAAATCCGCAGCCCAAGGCTTGGGCTACCCTCGCAAAGCGCTCAGGTCCCGCCAGGCAAAACAACAGATGTCCCTCCCTCAGCCCATACAGCGAGTACACACGGACGTGTTCCCTCCTCCCTTCCCCAAAATCTGTGTGGCAGAGCGAGTGCTTAATAACAAACGGGATTTCAGACGCGGTTTGCCTGACCTGTGTAAGATCCAAAATATGTTTTGCGAGTTCAGAAGGACCAAACAAGAAAGAGGCAAAACGCATGAAGAAGCGGCTGATGCAAAGACTGACAAAATACCGGAGAGAAAAGACCGCAGCTGTGAAAAACAGAGCAAACTCTGGACCGCGACCCTGGCAAAGCCCACACCGCGCTGTGTGACACCGGGCACGACTTTATGCCTCGATTCCCTCAAAATCTGAGATAAAGCACTAAGCAGCCAGATTACCTGGGGGTTTATTTATTTATTTAGCTCCCACCCCCCAGCTAAAGACAGGATAAATTCTGCCCCCGCCAGAAAATAATTGCCACCCTGGGTGGCAGGACGGCTCAGTCCCAGCGCTCTGCGCTCGGGCAGCGCGGCGGGTTGTTCACCGAGCGGGGGGGACCCGCGGACCGGCCCGGGACATACCGCCCGTCACCTGGGGGTTACAGCACCCATCACCTGCGGGGAACACCGACCATCACCTGGGGGTTACAGCGCCCATCGCCCGGGCACCATCAGTCTCGGCACCCGATTCCGCACGGCGGCGGGAGAGCGGCGCTGAGGGAGCCCCGTCCGCACCTCGTTGCGCTCCATTTTCAGCCGCGCACGCAGCATGCTGCGCCTCTCGTTTGCCTCCCCGGTTTTCCTTTTTAGGGTTTTGTATCATCCCCCAAAAAAACCCAACCCAACAAAAAAACCCAGCCCTTCCCGTCCCACACTCCGGGCAGCTTCGTGCTTTTTTCAAGCGGAAACTTCAAACCCGCGCGGTAGCGCCCCGCACTGGCGCTGCCCCCGGCGGGGGAGGGCGCAGCGTCCCGCCCCCTCCCGCAACGC
>NW_009646943.1:323277-337781 GCF_000708025.1 Charadrius vociferus
GGTGGCCGGAGGGACCGCGGTAGGGCCGAGGCAGCGGCTCTGCCTCTTCTCCTTCGGGTTGGTGTTGCTTGAAACGAACCAAAACAAGGGGGGGACCCCCCGCCCCCTCCCGCAACTCATCCAGTTCTATAAAATCTGCTTTAACTTTTTTCAAGTTTGGCTTTTTTTTGTTTTGTTTTGTTTTTGGCGGGGGGTATGTCTTTTTTGCTTTCTCCTCAGTTACTTAGTTGTTCATATACGCTTTAGGGGAAGGTATGTGGTAGTACAAATAAGGAAATGAAAGTACTTTATCGTACGAAGCTTTACTGGGAAGATTTCGTCTGAAGTGTGTCTGCATTCTGCTGTAAACTTTACTATTAAATATATAATTCAGGAAAAAAAAAACAACACCGACTTCGGTGATATCTCTTTCGGGCAGCACTGTAAAGGTATGTCTTGAGGAAGCTTATAAATAGGTTAAAAGAGCAAACACTGAAAATACCTTAACGTTGAAGTGAATTGTTGGTAAAACTTGTACGTTTTTTAACCACATCCTTTCCTGTTGCTGGTCTGCTGCCTGTAGAGACTGACTGTTTTGTATCATCTCTGTATTCGATTTTAAATATTCTGAAATGTGTCTGATAAAAACTTGGTAGGGAGAACCATTGCATTTGACTTTCCGGGGAGGAGACTTTTGAAATCACTTGATTTTGGCACTGCACTCTTTTAAGGGAATGGAATCCGTTGAAGCTCGACCAGTGACTTGCAATGTTAGGCCGAGTCCAAGCACTTAATTGAAGAGTTCATAGTAGAATCTTTAAGTGAAGTTCTTGAAAAGTAACTTAAAAAAAAGTCTGGCAACCCGTACCCCACCCACTCAAGTTAGCAAGCTTTTTTTCTCTTCTGGTACCTGGCTGCTCCATCTTGAAAAGGTAATCAAATTCTCTTCTGTTTTGATGTTACCAACAGTAGAAATTGTGAATTGGAACTTAAATAGTGACACTGGTGAATATTCGTGATTTGGGACAGAATCCAGATCAGTCAGCCCAGTTGAGGATAACAAACTAGTGGTGTGAAATGTTAGCTGGGATGGAAACCTGGTGTAAAGAGAAAACATAATTTCCAGCGCTTCTCAAGAAGTAATTACACTTTAAAAAGAGAACTTTCTGCAAATTAGAGCCTTGAGTATGAGCATTCAGATCCAGACTTGTACTTTTCCGAGGTGTGGGAAATTGGATTTTGATTTCTGACCAGTGTTTGGCACAGAGATGACCAACCACACTATCGAGGAACAGCAGCAGTTGCATTTGCTGCAGGTCTTGCTAACTAAACTGTCTCTGTTATCTGATACATGAAAGAATCTTCTTACTTCAAAACAACAAAAATTAACTTAGTCGGTTTTGAATTTTGTTATTAAATAGGTTGAAGTTATGTGGCTTTTGAATGACTGTGGCATTCTTGTGAGTGATGTATCTTAGAAGCGCTTTATCTGGCGGTGTATGCAAAATTAAGTATTTTGTAGCTGGCCATTGAAATATGTCTAAGGAGCCATAAAATTGTTAAAGACTACGGAGCAACTTAACAATGCTCTGGGGACAAGGAGCGAAGGATAAGATCTCACAGAAATAAGGAAAATAAGCGTATGGACTGACTGAGTGCAGTGACACTAGTTGGCATTTTGGCGGATATCTTGCATTTGTGAGAAATGCCCTGGCATGTTTACTTGCCTTAAGCAGTCAGGAAAATAAGCTTTGTTTTTTCCAAAAAATGTCTCTGCCAGCAGCGTTGCAGAAAGTGTAAGTGAGGGAAGCACAAGCAATGTGGAGAAGGAAACTGTGCCGTTATATACAATCAGGGCTTTTTTCCCCTTTTTAGGTAGCTTTCGCAGTGCTTCTAGTGGTGTCTAAGGAGCTTGAAACCAAGAGCTTTCTACTGAAAGCTCAAAACTGTTTATCTTGGGAAGGATCGGGGTTGTATCTATGTATCCTAACCCAGCAAGGCGCTCAGGAGAGGTGCTGTCTATGACCTTCACTTTTTCCTGACTTAACCTTTAGAAATTGCAGTGCAATTACTGCTTGCCTGTAAATCAGGAAAGCCTTGCAAGGCGTGTTTCTGCTCCCCTCCACAAAGCTTTCCGAATAGAAAAATGTGTGGTTTGGTTTTTTTTTTTTAAATGCTTGCTCATCGTTTTCTTTTTTCAAGTCCTGCTCCCTAAGGATGACTTTCAGTGCTTGGCTTGAGATTTTTTTCCTGCTAAAATTGTATTAATGAGGGCCTCCAATAAATCTGCTAGAATTTGATGTGCCATGCTGTCATAGTGTTGATTGCCTGAAAGCACAGCTGAATGCATGCATGCACTCACATGCAGAGGGCAGGGGGTAGCAGAGTGAAAAGAGCTGGGCTCCTGATGTGGATAGCTGTCTCCTCACTCGTGTGTTATTTTGCTTTTAGTTTTTTAGGTGAAATATCCTGCTTGCCTGCTTACTGGAACACAAATAACGCAGGCACATAAGCTTGCATCTAAACACCAGGTGGGATACAGTGCTTTGCTGCAGATCAGCGCGTTTCTTCGGGGCAAGATTTCGAAAGCCAAATTGGGAATTTCATTATTAAAAATTAAACATTTTTGTCCTGCAGCTAAGCAGATTTTAAGTTTAATCCGTGGCCAAAAAGACAGGTGGATCTGTGAAGAAATCCAGATATACCTGTTGAGTGGAGATTGCTGAGTGAAAGGAAGGCTTTAGCTGTTTGAGGCGTGAGTGGGCTGTGCAAGTTCAGTCAGCCTCTGGTTTCTGTTGTAATAGGTTGGATTTTGCCCAAAAGGGCTGTCTGGCAACTTCGAGTGGGTGGAGAAGATCCCAACTGCTTGATGTTGTGGTGTCAACAGTTTTTAGGCGGTGGGTTCCTATCAGCAAGGCAGCTGTGTCACCAGAGAGATTTGTGACACCCATTGCTTTTCTGGGTTGCGTGGCAGGAGGTGAAAACAGGGCTGTGCTTTCGCTCCATCCTCATCAGAAACGAACTGCTCCCAGGAACGCTAGCCCTGAATAAAACGTAGTTTGCTAAGGCACACCAAATGTAGCCGCGGCGCAAGAGCAGAGAAAGGGGAGCCGACCTGGGCTATGGCAGATTCAGGCCCCAATGTGGTCAGTAGAGGACCAGCTCTTGGGCTTGCTGGTGATCCCTAACAAAGCAAAACCCTCTTAAAAAAGAGCATTGGGGATTTCTTAGTTCTCAGTGGTGTGGTGCCTAGCTGCTTAACCAGCTAAATCTAATAGGAAGAGGCAGACAGCAGCTTTTGATTTCGCCACTTATATTTTAAAACAAGACAAATGTTTCTTTCAAGTCATTTTGCTGTAAATAAGTGGTTTCCTTTTCCTGTGTTCTGTCCAAGTGTATGCCCCAACCTGATCATGCATGAAGGACACGTTGATTTTTGCAGACTTGCAGTACTGGCTGAATACTCTGCATACAAAAACCTTTGTTAATCTTCAAAGTGGAACTGCCGTGTCCTGAGCTTCTGTGTTTCTGGTGGATTTACGTGTATCAGGTTAACGAGCTTCTCTGCAGACAGATTTTAAAGAACTTTTTTTTCTGATGGTTGTGTGTCACTTCCTGGTGTGAAACTAGCATGTGGCGACACTGCATCAGCCGCCTTCAGTGATACAGTTGCAGCTGTGGCATAATACCTACAAGCATAAGCAAATATTTACCCTGTTTAACTTCTTGTAGAAAGTTTTATTTGGGAAATGATGTGGGGGTTTACGCGTGCAGGCACACAAGTACGTAAGAGTTTTCATATAGACTTGTTCTAATTATTCTGATCGATGATTTTCTGTTACATGTTCCTGTTTGCTGAATGTTTTATTAGGAATGCATCTGATAAAACCACTTGTATTAAAACCGCATGATAAAAATGCATGATAATAAGGGTTTTTTTTCCCAT
Organism: Charadrius vociferus; assembly: GCF_000708025.1. Taxonomy (NCBI): domain Eukaryota; kingdom Metazoa; phylum Chordata; class Aves; order Charadriiformes; family Charadriidae; genus Charadrius; species Charadrius vociferus. The sequence goes on from NW_009646943.1 coordinate 327,203, forward strand.
TTAAATTGCAGCTGTCATGGTTTGTGGTACTGTCAATCTGTCATCTTTAATTTAGTCCACGTGACAGGAACAGCCACGTTGAGTGCCTGCTTCTTGTGGTTTGTAGCAAATGGCACAAATACCGGAAGGTTGAAGATAGGCATCCGTTTAACTTAAAGCCTTATCTAAAGGTGTATTTTTCAGGCAGTTTAGAAATGTCTCCAGCCTTCAGCTGCTTCATCCCACTTTCATGTTAGAGGAAGGGAGAGTTAGCCTGGTGCAAGAGTGGTGTCTTTCCAGCTAGTGAGTTACCTGCAGAGCAAAGAGCTGCAGGATTCTGGGCACGCCGGGCACAGCCGGCTCCTTCTGGCATCTCATAACCCTTGGGCCCCTTACTCATCAAAATTACTTGTCAGAAATTGCTCGAATGGGATTGTAATTCTGAATTTTAAATTTTTTTTTTGTTACTTTTATTAATTGGTGGCTTAAGGGGTTGCATCTCCCAGCACTTGTGCTGCCAGCCCCATGCCAGCTGAATGCATCATTTGACCTCTGTCTCCTGGCCCTTCCTTTCCTCTGTGCTCCTGTAAAAGTCATGAAGGTGTACAAACCAGAGGACTTCTTTAAAATGTTTGGGTATATAGTGAGGTTTGAGGCTTTCCTTCTATTTATTTGGCTTGGGTGGTTTTTTTTTACTGGTTTGCGAAATACCTCCTTTAGGCACACCTCAGTCATGTCACCTCACTCTTATTTAGATAACTTTTTTGATCTTGAGGAGTAGGTGGTTTTTCAAAAAAGAGAATTGTAGGTTTCGTTACATTTGTGTGTAAGGGAAAGACCAAACATCAAAGGACTGAAAAAGCATCTCATTGGGGTTGTGTTCAGGGATCTTTCAGATACAAATTCCTGACAATGCGTGGGTTACTTGGTTAGTGTTGCAAAAAATCTCTCTTTAATTTTTGGTATGATCCTTGGAAAGAGTTTCTTGCCGTAAAATTCTTCATAAACAAGTTTCACCAGCCAAGCTATAACGTGCAGAGTGTGATACCAATAGCTCTGTCTTCTTTAGGCTAGAAATGTGTGTAAACACAGAATTTGTCTCTTATGGTGTGAATTTACTCAGGTGCTCCTTTTCCTTGAGGACTCTGCTTCCCCTTCCTGCTTTTCCCTGCTGTAGATCAGGCTGTTCAGGTTGTAGTGTTTTGAGTACCTTGATCTCTCTGAGTTTTTAGCCTTTTTCTTTCACTTATTGTGAGATCGGTAAGCATGTGTGGCTGTGCATTTTCTGGCAGCTCTCTCCTTGCCTGAGTGCAGGTATAATTCTGAATAAATGCATGCCTCGAACCCTTGATTCTTATAAGTGTTCATCTTTGTGCCTATTAAGTCAAAAGATGTTTTGCCAGTTCAACTGGATAAAGCTGGGCTTACCTGACAAATGGAAAAGAATGTCTGTCTTTTTTTGGGAACCTCCCACTGCCTGTAAAAGCAACTTTCTGCAGCTCCTCCGAGTTCTTGGCTGTAGAGCTATGACAGCTGTAGTCAGTGCTTGAGTTTATCTGACCCAGGATTAAGAAAGAGTATGGTAACAAATGAAGAAGAAATGGTATGTTGCTTGTTGAGAAGGAATTGTTTAGTTTTCCCAGTGAAGACCGTAAGCCCTGTGGTAGTTCGAAGCGCAGGCTGTGCTGGCCTTCCACATCTTGTGCAGAGGGTCCTCTCTGAAGGGAGCTGAGGTGCTGGATGAAGTTGGTTACACGACATATTCAGAAATCCGAACAGTTACTTTTTCAAGCTATGTTCTGTTTTCAGAAAAGCTCTTAACTTCCTTGTCTGTGAGGAGGAGGAGGAAGCAGGGCTGCCCCAGTGACACTGTGTGCTGCAGCTTGGCTCCCGGTTAAGAGGACCCCGAGGTCAGTGGAATTAAGGGCTTTTGGGGCAACCAATTACCCTTAATGAAGATGATAGGATAAAAGCTCCAGAATCGCTTCTGAGGGCCTTGTCCTGCCAGTGCTTATGTTCTTTTAACAGACGACTAGCTCCACTGTGCCAAAAGACGAGCAGGTCTTGTCTTGGAAGGAGGAGTTGTTCTGTTTTATGTGCTTTTGAAAACCTCATCCAAGTCCTGCAGTTACACTGCTTACAGCTGTTGAAGAAATTGCCTCTCCTTTGCTGTGGCTGGTGGGTGCATTGTTGTGCATTTTTGCCCGGTTTTGTGCAGTTTTGGGAAGGGTTGTGGATTATTGCTCCGCTACGCAGTCAAAGCTTTCTCTTCCTGGCTGTAGACCTGGGTCACTACCAGACAGTGATACAGGCAGCGTGCTGCCAACGTGAACTGTCATGTGGAAACGAGAACTGTAGACTGACCCTTCTGTTTGGCCAGCTTCTCTTTACTGTATGTTTCTTCCCTTTTAGCTTCTGGGTTTGTTGTCATGTCTCTGCCTAAAAAGGCTAAGCATCCTTCAGGATGCAGCTTCTGCTCAGAGTAGGGAAGGCAAGGTACTCTCCGAGTTGAAGGCCAGGTGCCATTTACACTTCTCCAACTTGTTGTGTTGCTGAAGACCCATACTGTCCAACTGTGTATGGGTATGGCTTCCGCACTCCTGTGTCTGAGCAACAGTAACGTGGAATACTTGTTACAGATTTTATTTTAAAAGCTTGTTACAATCTCTTTATCTTTTTTTTTCATAATTTATTACGGTGCCAATCAGTATACAAAATCCTTTGCTGCTGTAAAGGCTGTGTAGGGTCTTGCTACTTTATGTCAGTGGCAGTTTTGGTCATCTGTACTTCAGTTTGCTTGAACCCGGTACATAAATGCTGTGTGTGATGTTCTCTGCTGCCAAGGCAGTTTTCTCTCATCTCTGGAATATCTACGTATTCTGTCATATTATACACATAGCACTGCTTTCGCTAGAGAGGTGCTTTGGGGTGGTTGTGCATTAAAAAAAAAAATTAAAAAGAAAGAAAAAGCTCTTTGACATACTTATGTAAACTTTGGCAGATACAATTTAAAAATAAATATTGGATCAGTTCCGCTTTTATTTCCCTTGTCAACGCCTGAGTTCAATATTTGGCCCTGGAAGAGCTGTGAATGGCTTAATTAACAGCCAAAGCAGAGCTCTGGGAGGCAGGTGTTTGGATTGTGTAGGAGTTTGCTGATAAGAGTCTTTATTAGAGGGGAAACACAAGGCTTTGATATATGCTATTGGCAGATAAAGGTTTTCAGGTTCCTTTTTTTGCAATGTGTTAGGGTGTACAGAGAATTTGAAGGTGCACGTTCATATTACATTATTTGTAGTTTTTTTCCTGTGTATTTTAGAAATACAATTGCTTCAGCTACAATTTTGATTTGCTTCCTTTAAAATCAAACAAAAACTTGAGGCTTCTGTCCCTAGAATCTTGCCATCGACTTTTTTCATGTCTTGCTTGTGTCTCCAGCTTTGTTTATATGTTGTTCGTATCTTGAAGCCCAGTAGAGCTGGGTTTTTTTTGTGATACAGTGGGTATATGAGAGAGATCTAGTTAGATGATATGGGTATAATAAAAGTGCAATGCTCCTTTTTCCTCGTCAGCTACGTGTATAATATGGCTGGGTTATGCAGTTTGCACAGTGATCATTGATCAAGTGTTAACACCCTCCTCTTGTCATAAAACTCCAAAGTCGAGGAAGGCATGGTAGTCTTTCCTAGGCTTCTTTTTATTTGAATAAGATAAACCCCTTATTATCAGAGACTGCTTTGATCTAGTGTGCACAAACTAAATATGTTCTTTGCTTTGGGGAAATATAAATAAAGAGGGAAGCTGCCCTGAACAGCTGTGTGAGTTAACCTAAAGTAGGTTACTTTGTGGTGCGCAGGAAGGTTTCCAAGTTATACATAGATGCAAAGGTAATGAGCTTATTCTAACATGAATTAATGTATATGTATCCTGTATAACTATGTCAGCACATTTAATGGGTGAATTTTTAAGGGTTTTCCTAATGGCGCATTCTTGAAATGCTAAATCTTAGCACTGAGTAAACTAGTAATACTTTCTTTTTTTTTTTCCCCTCTTTGAATAGAGATCCTCGACCAACCAACCAACGCGTCAACAAACACGTAAATAATGACACCTATCTTCGGGTTCAAAACCTGACCATCTTAGTCAGAAACATTAAGACTTACTATCAGGTGAGATTTCTGCTCTTTGCTCATTGATCTGTGGTGATTGCTATAATGTTCCAGCTAGTGCAGGAGCTGGTGTCTCAAAAAGCAGGTTGCTACAGGAAATGGAGAGGAAATTGTGTTTGTGTCAAAGTACTTTCAGCCATGCTATCCTTATGAAACGACAATACGGTTACCTTCTCTCTGGCCAGAGGCTGCTTCCCTGCGCTTCCCCCCCCACCTTTCTTTTTTTAAAGCAGAAATTGTGCTGGCAGGCTGTGCCCTTGGAGATACATGTAGTAGAAAGGCTCTTTTATGGTGGGGATTGTGGGGTGTGTGTATGTGGAGGGGTTTGCTGAAATTGGAATAATGTTCTTGGGTATAAAACTTGTTTAAAACAAGTAACCTCTTAAAGGGGCTGCCAGCAAATAAATCGTTATGAAAAAGTGTCTTTAATGCTAGAATATAAACCTCAAATTGATATACTGTTAATTAGGAAAAATAAATTTCTGCTTATCTTGAAGGTGGACTTCTTATGCTGTGTACCTGTTCTTAGGTGTTAAAGTAGTTGTTTGTTCTGAACTGCCTGTGTAAGAGGCTTAAGCACAGGAATGACTGCAAATTCTCACAAATAGTGCACTTCTGTGACATCCTTGAGCTGACAGTCTGTGTTCCTCCGCTGTAACAGTGCTTCTCTAAAACCACGGTGGTGACAGCTGAGCACTTTTGTGGACTTAGGTACGTGTTGGATGCTGCTACTCTAAATAGAATTTCTGTATACACACTGTTGTGTATATTTAGACCTCTTAGTGAGAGGGGGTAACTGTTCTACTGTTTCCTTTTACACATCTTTTGCCAGATTTGAGTGCTGTGCAATATAAACCAGTCTGAAAGCACTGAGGACCGTTGAAATGTTCTGCAAACATGTCCCAATCGTATAATGCACAAAACAATGAAACTGTAGGAGCTGATGTCAGTGTGCTCATCCTGGACTTCATCTCTTCATCTTTTCTGTATGTGTAGAAGAGACTCTGTATTGGCTTTTGTCTTCAAAATACAGAAGAGATGTAATGCTTAGCTACAGTAGTGCCTTTGATGCTGTTCTCTTTCAGAGCTTCCCTACTGCTGTTCCTTGTTATTGCCACTCCTTTGCTTCTGAACTTGCTTAGGGAAGCCTAAAAGAGAGAGGGACTTGAGAAAAAGTCAGATGGGGTGGATGACACATCTGCGCAAGTTCCAGTGGCCTGCTAGAAAAATTGTGTAACTCAGGTTTGAGATAATGTAGGAGGATATTATGTATTTCTGAAGACAGCTGACCTGTGTCTTCATTGTTGAGAGGTGGAGATACTGATGCAATATGATGTCAGTCCTGAGACTTGTGATTTCTAAGGGGAAATTCCATTTGGTCATAACTACAGGCTGCAGATTTTTTTGTGTTATGTTTTTTGTTTGTTTGGTTCTCTGTTACCCACTGAACAGTGTAAATGTCTATGGATTCTACAAGGAAGAAAAGCCATGTTTAAGGACAGGGACAGGACTAGTCTTTCTCCTTTTCTCCTCACTCCCACAAGATTTACAATCTGAGAGCCTGGTTCTTCAGATGTTGAAACTCTTAAAGCTTTTTATTCATGTGAATTCTTTTTCTTAGAGCTGATAATCTGACCTCTTTTAAAAAAGTACCTGAAGAGAGATCAGATTCAGGAAAAAAGAAAAGTGATTCAGAATCATGTGATATGTTGCTTGGTGTCTTGTTGACCTAGCTGTTGAGCTCTGTAATCATAATCCAATAAAGCTAGCAACAGCTAAAATAGGTTAAGGCACAGAGTTTTCAATGGGAAACAGTGGTTGAGACTTGCAGTAGCAGGCATAACAGTGATGTTCCTGTTCTAGTCCAGAAACTAAGCGCTATGAATCTTGCTGCCTGAAGACTATATATACTGTATGTAAACAAAGCAGTCATGAGAGCTGATTGTTCTTTGCATTTTGTCCTGATAATGTCCAATTACAACAAAGCTTAAAATAAAACCACTTTCTTTTTTTTGTGATTCTAACATTATATAAGAAACTTATTTGTCCTTGTCACAATCACATCTTCAGGGCAAATCCAAGGTCTCCGTGCTAATCTGATATTCCCTTTCATGTGGTGATGTGCGGCCTTCAACTCTCTGTAGTCTGGGAGGAGTTAAGGCCACCTATCATAGAATCATTATGGCTGGAAAAGACCTTTGAGATCACCAAGTCCAGCTCTTATCTGACTCTACCAGGCCCACTTCTAAACCATGTCCCTGAGCACCATATCTAGATGGCTTTTAAATACACCCAAGGAGGGCGATTCAGCCACTTCCCTGGACATCCTGTTCCAGTCTTTGATAACCCTTTCAGTGTAGAAGTTTTTCCTAATGTCTAACCTAAACTTGACACTGTTTCCTTTTGTCCTATTGGCTGTAACTTGTGAGAAGAGACCAACGCGCACCTCTCTACAACCTCCTTTCAGGTAGTTGTAGAGAGTGATAAGTCTTCCCTCAGCCTCCTTCAGACTAAACAACCCGAAGTCCCTCAGACACTCCTCATAAGACTTATTCTCAAGACCCTTCACCAGCTTTGTTGCCCTTCTCTGGATGCTCTCCGGTACCAAAATGTCCATCTTACACTGTGGCACACAGAATTGAACACAGTACTAAAGGTGTGGCCTCACCAGTCCGGAGTACAGTGGGACAATTGCCTATGCTGTAACTTAGCTCTGTGTGTGATTGATGCCAAGTGTAATGCCATGTCTGTACTAATGTCTCTGTTAGATATTTGGAGGGTTTCTTGTGTTTTAGGGTCCGATATAAGTAGTTTTTACTAGTTTTTTTTCAACATGCAACCAAAGGAATGCTTTGGAATATATTAAATATTATTAGGCCTCTTCTCTCCTGAATGTTAGGGATTTTAAGTAGGTTGAAGTTGTGGGCATTATTTGATGGAGTAGTGTTAATACATTAGCTTAAGTTAAAATGAGGGTAGTGTCTTAATGACTTAAAACATATGATCAAATTTGGTTGCAGACTGGAAGTGGGAGGGAAAAGCTCCTGCCAAACAATAGGAACATGAATTTGCTGCTTCCTCAAGAGAAACAAAAGCTCTAAAAATATGGTGTTGGCCTTGACATTTTACATTCCCTTTCACTTAATGGACCCAAGTCAAGTTCATGGCTTATTTACTGATTTTGGTAGACCAGGTCTCCTAGGACAAGGAAAATGCCACCTTGTGCTTTATTTAAGGACATTGGTAGGTATGAAAGAATACTTGCCCCTTTCTGCACTGGGCAGGAGTGATCAGGAATGTGACATGAATTCATGGTACTGTAAACTGTATCTATCTGGGGAAGGTGACATAAGTGGCTACTAAAATTAACTCTGATACTTAGAAGCTAGTTGACATTTCAGATCATATAATTGTATAGTGTATCTGTATCTCATATCTGATTTCTCATATATTTGTATAGCTAATCTCTTTGTTAAAGGAAAATTCTCATTCGTACAGGTAATATTACTTGAGAAAACAAGGACAGGTCTAACAGAGAGCATGAATCCAGGTATTCTCCACAATGCTGGGGCTTTCCTGATCTCTTAGGCTGAGGGTCTGTGCTGGGAAGGAGTATGAACGAACGAGGTTATTGTGGTAATTTGGCTTTGGTCTGAGCCATGAAGATGAGCTCCTGTCTGTGCTTCAGCAGGCATAACTTGGGAGGGATAAATACAATGAAGAAACTTTTATCCAGTTCAAATAACCTCTCATATTTGGAAGTTTGCTAACTGAATTTGTTCATGACTTTCTGAAGAGTTGCCTTCCCACAACTTTTAGCTGCGTAAAACTAGATTGCGGATGGCTACTAGGAAAAACATAGTGTCAAAACTCTTAAAATGGGGGACAACATTGGTTGCTGCAGGTTTTGGTGGGTTTTTTTTTAGTAGTTGGGTATGTAGTATTTGTTACTGGTGGTAGGAGGCAACATCTCTGCATTTCGCACTATCTGAGCAGTTGCACCTTTGCAGATCTGTTACTAGCCCCTCTTTTGAAACCAGGCAAATGACTCATTTTGCTGTGGGATTTCACGAGTGTTTAAGAAAATCTGTCGTTAATTGCATTTAATAACTCTCATGGCACTGGCTCACTGGAGAAACAGCTGGTCATAAAACTTCTGGAATTGGTGCCATGTCTTGGAAAAGGGCTGAGCTCGGCAGAATGTGTTCATTGCTCATAGTGTGAGTTTTATGTGTCTCTTCTTGCTCTGACTGAATTAAGACACTTGGCTCTCTTTAAACTGGAATTCAAAATGGTTTTGTAAGGAATTTGTAAGTTTAGCACAGAGAATTACAGGTTACCGTCTGTAACTGCAGTGAGGACGTTGATTAAAGGGGTCAATAGAGAATTGAGTGTCTTGGAGAAGAGATGCCCACCCGCTTCTCACTGATGCAGGTGTTGTGCATCCTGTCCAAAGGGTGAAGTCTGTACCGCATACTACAGCTAACCAGTGTATGCGGAACAGATGGACCTCCAGCTGTTGTCTGCTGACTTGTGTTGATAACATCGTTGGGAATGCTGGTCCTTAAGCCAACGCTGGCTAGCCCAGTGCAACACAGATGAAATTATCTTGCTATTCCTGAGCTCTGCCTTCACTTTGAAATGCTTCTGTTGTGAGCTCCACTAAGGATTATCTACTGGTCCAATTAAATTGGCTCGGAAATAGCTCAGGTGAGTGAGTACTGCAAGACTGAAGGATGTTTGACTTCATGGAAATAAGCACTCTTGACCCTTGTTGACAGTGAGTTGTTACGGCCTTAATTCCCCAGGGCCTTCTGCTTCTTTTCCAAATGGTGATTGATCCCAGCTGCGGAAACTGTCTTCATAGTGGTGTGGCACTAGCCCTGTTTCTGGCAGAGTTTGTTGGCAATTTAAAAAACAAACAAACAACAACAAAAAGGGAACAAAAACCCCCTTAAGCTGCAACACACTGTGCAAGAACTGTTACTGTTGCTGCTTCTGTCACTTCTGATGATGGCAGAAGGAAGCTAGAAAATCACAGCAGTGTTGTCCTATCCCTTTGCTGGGCTGTAGGGAATATTTAAATCCTGTAGGTGCTGGTATTTGAAGTGTCCAGGTAAGAGCAGCTGCCCCGATGTCTGCAACATGTGGAGAACGTGCTCAGACCTATAGAGTTTTGGAGAAGGCCTAAGGCAGGCTGGCAGGGGGAGCTTTGCTGTGCTTCCTCTGCTCATGTGCCAATCCTTGGGTTTAGGGTTTTTCTAAGGAAATAAAAATCACTTTGATACTAGTTTATAAAAAACCCCTAAATTTATGGAAGGATCTGTTTGGATGTCAGCTAGTTTCCTAACCTCTGAAAATGCCAGTAATCACTCCAACAGTATGTACTGCACTCTCAAGCAAAAATTCCTACCATTTATCTGAAAAACTTGAGGTTGACGGAGAGAAGAAGAAAAAAAGAATGTGATCCTGTGTGGGTATCATGGCCACATCTGGAATATGTGGATGAGAAATACTGTTGGAAGAAATGCTGCAGTGTGGTCATGGCTGTATTCTTTTTTGCCTGTATTTGCTGCAGTTGTGGCCACTAAATACCTAGCAGATTGCTTCATGTTTCTAAATAGGTTGGAAATATCTCTTCATTAAAAAAACCCATAAAAATCATACTGAAAAATCATACGACTCTGAAACCAGTTGTGACTGTGTGGCTCATGCAGCTTCAATAAGAAACTCATAACCCTTAGCAGTTACATTAAAGGGGGGGGGGGGGGGGGGTGAAAGATGAAACCACTCACTGAATTTTTAGAGACTTAGTTTGTATCACCAAAAATCCTACCCTCCCCACCTAAACTCATTTGGGCTCAGAGCTAATGATGAGCAAGGATGCCTTACTTTTAAGGCATGTTTCTTCAGACCTGTGTCCTTCTCCTTTTACTTGGCTGCTGTATATTTGTGTAAAACAAGTACAAGCAGCAGGGTTTTTCTCAGGCATGTTAAAGGGATTTAGCTGCCTGTGAGTCTGGCTGTTGCTGTGGGCGGTTTGGTGCTGTGGCTGCAGTAGGTGCTGTGTTTCTAACACAGCAGGAAAAGAGGAAAAGAGAAAAAAGGAAAAAGAAAAGAAAAAGGGAAAAAAAAAAGAGAAAAAGGAAAAAAGGAAAAGAGAAAAAATTGTCTTCAGGCTGGGGCAAAAGCTGGTTCTCCTGGTGGCTCAGGGAAGGTCTTGCAATACTAGTAGCTTCCAGATCAATAAACAACAACTGCTTCTGTAGTTGGAGCATTGAGTCAGGTTTAGAGCTCTTGAGTGGACTGCAAAGAGGAATTCAAACTCTGAGCTCCAGATTTGGGCACAAGTTATAAACTGGCAACTGTACTCACGCTATAAATAAAGTTCTGGAAGTAGCAATGTCCTCTTCTGTGACTTCAAAACTTTC
>NW_009646943.1:337825-351274 GCF_000708025.1 Charadrius vociferus
AGGATGTTAACACCAAATGCTAAAATACACATAAATGTGCACACCTTGAAGTCAAAATGCATTCCTTGTTCTGAAGGAGAGAGTTTGTACCCACAATGACTTACTGAATTAGGTGATTAAACTTTTTCTTGCTAGCCGTGTCCATTTGGTGTGTATGCCTGGGTGACTGCTTTCCTTTGGTTCCTGTTCCCTAGAAATCTTAATTTAGCAACTTGGCTTTAGGGGTACCTTGCCTCATTTTGAGCTTTAAATTCCAAGATTATTAACTGAGAATGTCAGCTTCCTCAAGCAAGATGCCAGAAGCTTCAACAGATAAGCTCTTTCTACTTCAAATACTTTGCCGATCTCATGCGCTCTTAAGCGTGTGTTCTCTCCCTTTTGTGTACAGTTGAGCAGGCTACATACATGCATACAGTCTCCTGAGTTGTTTCTGCATTGGGAATCGTGGTGTTGCACCTACCAAAGGTAGTGTACAGGTCCTCATGGCCTTGTGTTGCAGCTGCATGCAGAAACAATGGTGAGCAGCTGCTGACACTGTATTTTCGTCTTTTTTGACAAGTGTACAATAAATGAGTATGACAGATAAGCAGAGATGCTCTGTGTTTATTCCAGAGAAAAGAAGACTAAGGGGGGATCTTATTAATGCTTATAACTACTTAAAGGGAGGGTGCCAGGGGGATAGGAACAGTCTTTTTTCAGTGGTGCCCAGTGATAAGACGAGGGGTAACGGGCACAAACTTGAACACAGGAAGTTCCATCTTAACATAAGGAGGAACTTCTTTACTTTGAGGGTAGTGGAGCACTGGAACAGGCTGCCCAGAGAGGATGTGGAGTCTCCCACTCTGGAGACATTCCAAACCAGCCTGGACGCCGTCCTGTGCAACCTGTTGTAGGTGACCCTGCTCTGGCAGGGGGGTTGGACTAGATGATCTCCAGAGGTCCCTTCCAACCCTGACCATTCTGTGATTCTGTGTGTTTCAGTAAGGCAGCGGGCTAGGACCCAGGAGATACTGCCACTCTGCCAAAGGCATGACCTAGAGTAGGACCTTATTAGGTCTGTATTTGCTTCCACTCCTTAATTTGACTTCTCTAGTTAGTTTAAACTTGCTACAGGCACAGACTGTCTCTATGTATTTATGCAGTACTTAGCTTAACGAGGCCACCCTGGTTCTGCAGTGACAAATGTTTGAGTTAAGTTTTCTGTTCTGCAGGTGCATTATTGTAAGATGTGAAGGTTGCACGTAGACCAGTATTGCGAAGACGGTCAGTTATTGTGGTGGGTACAGGGCAAGGGAATGACTGAGCTTGGCGTACACATTCTGGAAAATGCTGAACCAGTGACATCAATCTCTCACCCGAAAATAGTGGTACCACTTTGCTGCAAATGGGATGAACGTAAGAACAATCACAAGGATCACAGTCATTTTGTATAGGTCCTCTTACTAAGTATTTCGGTGAGAAAGAGACAGGTGAGTCATCACTACCAGCCAGACTGTCTGATGCTTTTACTAAGAATTGTCTTGCTCCTTTCCAGAAGGACAACACAAAACAAACATTTCTGCCCCAGAGTTGAAATAAGTTTCTGCCGAGGTCAGTTTGAAAAGTGTTCCCAGGTTGGTGAGGGCTACCATTTCAGGTGGCTAGTGGCATGCTGTCGGACACCTGATTGAGATTACTGGCTCTCATTCTAGGATGCATTTCAGCTGATATATTGAATTATGTCTGGAAGTTTAATGGAGGACTGAGCTTAAGGAGACACTCCCCCCCCCCCCCAAGGCTCCGCATGCATTTTAATACAGAATGAAATAGTGACCTCAAACAGATGGAAGAGAATAGGTTGGCTTTTAAACTACTTTATTGCCTGTAATTTCCTGGAGCTAGAATATGGGAAAGGGCAGAATAGGCTGGCATGTTTCTGTGTAGTCCTGTCTTTGTTTTGCTTAATAAACTAGAGGGGTGTGAATGTATTGTATGGACAAATGAAGAAACTGAGCCAAGCAAAGAGATGAGCAGTGTCCTAAAATATGGAGGCAAATGGAAGTGACCTGTACAAATTTTACAGTATGGCATAGCTGTTTGTTTCCTACACGGCAGTATTTACTTAACCTCTGACATGTTAATTGAAAACAATTCTTGGGATGTCTGAATTACAGAATGCATCCACTGTGTCCTTTATATGGCTTAAAAGAGGGTAACGTGAGAGTGTTTGTGGCTTTTCTTAATGAAAGCCAAGGCCTAATGTTAATCTCCTAGACTATTGCTGTGATTACTGATGATAAAGCCACAGGATATTTCAGTCTTCTACTACATATATGTTTTTGGATATTAGGTTTAAGACATAAGTCACTGTTCAGACAGTCTCACCAGACAGCTGTGTTCAGTCCTGCTGCCTAGATTTCAGGCAAATGTTCCATTTTTTGTCAGCTGAAAATTTTGTGAAGGAGGAAACTAGGTTTTGTAGAGCCTACCAATTTTGGGTAAGTTAGAAAATAGCCCGCATGCCATTTGTAGCTGAAAATAGCTTTGAGATTTATTTTTGATAAATGAAAGGTAAAGATTGCTTTGTTGCTTGTGTTTCTGTAATGAATTCCGTGTCATTTAGTTGTTTTCATTAAAAAGTCTTTAAAGAGACAAGAAGATAAACTCCACAAATGTATGAACGTAAAACAAATCCTCTAATTGGATACTGGTTCCCAAAGCAAATAATTCCTGCTTTTTAATGGCAGGTAGCAAAGGAAAGTGATTTATGTTCTTAACTTCATTTGCATGTTCTGATTGTGAAAATGATTAATCCAGTGTGGCTTTTTCTGAGGATATTGTCACAATGCTGTATTGTGGCACGCTGGACCCAGCCCATGGTCTTGCTCTTACAGGGCTCTGACTCTGGATTAAGGTTTGGTGTCGAGGCTTGTTCCTCAGTTCCAGTGACATCTGTGACCCTGCAGTGTAGCGTGAGCAAAGGTGTTTCTTTGTGCCTCTAACTCAGCTGCCCTAGGCTTTCTGCTCCAACAGCGCTGTAATTAGCTTTTGTTACAAAGCTCTGCAATGAACTCTCACCTTCTTGTACACTGCTTTTTTTTTTTTAAATGACTTATTAGACCTGTAAGCCATTCTTCCACAGCGTGTTTTCATCTGAGATGGATATTTGAGATGTCTTTTAAAGTGGTGCTTATCTGTCATTTTGAAGGAGTGATTATCAGTTTCAGAAATGCATGGGAGATCTTGGATAGAGCATCGTATCCAAATGCGGAGTTGTATTTACATCTGGAAAGAAAATGTGGTTTGCATTGTGAAGGTCTGCTTGAGCTTATGTTGGCCTCCAGTACTTTTGGCAAAGGTGAATGCTCTCGGGCCAAGAAACAGGCGTGGAGGTTGTGGAGTCACCTACCCCGGTGAAGAATGGTGGGATTTACCCTTCCAAGTGGGTCTCTGGACCTGGGGACAGGAGGAAGTTTTAGTGTGGTAGTTTCTTTGCTGAAGACCAACCACAGGAAGGGATGTATTTCTTACTTTACATAGTGTATGGACTTTATGACGGCAGAAATTAGGGAAAGCACCTGCTCACAAATGCACAGAAATTGAAATGCTGTCCCTTGCTGATGCATGCGTCCATCTCCCATTTGCAAATACGTTGTTTTTTTAAAGGAAGGATTTTAAAAAAAGGAAACTCTAAAGAGCAAATAAAGCAGCAAATTAATGTGTGTGTGCACCGTACTTTAAGGAAGCAGAATGACTTTTATAGCTGTTTAGATGGGCTGTTGGAATAGAAGCTGTGTGTGAGCTGGTGTCTCACCTGTTTCCCATTATGATTAAGAGATGGAGCTGAAGGGGAGTTAAGTGTTTAAATTCTGCTGGGTCCTCATATGGCCAGTAAAAGTGCCTAAATAAAAATCTGCTCAGCAGACTGAAATGGCCCCTGTGGAGCTGTGACTGTCTGTTCTCTTTCATAATTAGCATTATTAAGTCTCTAGATGTTTGTTTAATTTGTTTTTTAGACTTAGAATGACATTGTTAGTGCCCGTTAGGTGATCAGGATAACAGTGATAGACATCTGCTCCTTTGGGGGTGGTAGGAAAGACTTGTGGTCTTTGCACAAAGGAAAAATATTGTATGAATTCCATTTAAATATCTTCCTGTCCTGGGAAAATGATTTAGTGGGTTATTAATATTTTTTTTAAAATTTTAAACTATAATAGGTGTTCTTCCTCTATAAAAGTCATCTTTATTTACCTGATGCTAAAGAACTGATTTCAAAAACAACCAAGTTGTTTGCTGTAAGGCTGAGAAGCTAAAGAAGATACATAAGTTCCCTGTGGCACTTCAAAGAGTTGTTTTGTGGGTTTTTTGTTGTGTTGTGTTGTTTTTTGTTGTGTTGTTTTGTTTGTTTGTTTGATTGATTTAAATGGTGATCCCATCTGTAATACATCCACCAGGAAGGTATTTGTAAGGGAGTGCAGCATCAAATTTGTATTGCAGGAAGACCTGTTTGGCTCAGTGTGTGTTAGAAGAAAAGGGGAGGGTAGTACTGAGGTTAATGCCTGGTTTATTCTGGAGCAGCTGTGTTACAGTACAGCTAAGTGGCAGGAGTCCCACAGGAGGCATAAGCATTTACTGCCAGCAACTGGAAGGAGGTGAATTTCTTTTTACGTTTTGGTATTAAATACAGAATTACTATGTGTGTTAAAAGGCTCATTTATCAGGATGCAGGTTCCAAAGCAACAGAATCAGTCCTGAGAAGTAGTTACCTTAAAAGTAAAAGCATCCTTCACTTTTTTTTTCTAAAAATGCAAAACTTCTAATTTGACTAGTTACGTGTTTGATTTAATTGGAGTCTCTAGACTGTTTAGTTACTCCAAAGCAGAACTACAATTTAACTACAAAGAGTTGTCTTTTAATGTAATAAATGTCTTAAGGTCACTTCTTCAATTTTGATCTTGCAAAAAGGAGAGGAAAAAAAGCCAACCAAACAACCCCCCCCACCCTGTGTGTTCTGTGTTTTCCTGAATATGAAAGAGCTGTGTGTCAGTACTGAAGGCTTTGTCTTTGTTTTCAAGGTTTGTGGCAAATGCTTATCTGAACAGCACGTGCATGTATCTTTACAGTTTTACATGCAGAAGGAATGAGTCTGTAGTAGAGGACCACAAAAGCTGCCATTATTAGAAGCCTTGCTTACACTTCAGTGCTCTGGCACTTAATCTAGCTCCCAGCTTCCAGTCATGCAGAAGAAACTAAACCAGAGTGCTCTGTTTTAATTCCCAAACTTGGTTGAGCTGTCCTGCGTTTCTTCCAGTCTGCATTTCCTTTGTAGCCTGAGCCAAAATCTGGATTGGAAAATTGATTTTGATCTCCCTTTTTCACTTAGCCCTTTCTCTTTATAAATTGCTGGGTCCAAATTCTATGCAGTTGAGGGATTCAGACTTCAAAACATTTGTTATTGCTTCAAGACTTGTCTCTATAAGACACAGCTGCAGTTTTGCCTCTTGTTTCTTATAGCATCTCGGTTAACTTGCAATTGCATTTTCTTGTATGACGTAGGACCTGATTTTAAGTGGCACTGACTTTCTCGGACTGACTTGGTGCAACTTGAGATGCCGAGCATCTTGCGTGGTAGGGCCTTTAAGCAGTTTTGCTTTGATACCCTTGGATACTGTGAAACCAGAGCTGTCTGCCAGATCATGGTTTGTTTTGGCTCTTCTCCTTGACAGCATATTGCAGCCTTTACCAACGTCAACGTATTTATCACACTTTATCGGTACTTGGAGGTTTTGCAGTGTTTATGGCAACTGTTGGAATATCTGCAGAAGGACTCATCCTGACTTGCTTTCCCAGTCTTGAGCTTAGCAGGTCACCTAGTACAGGGGGCTTTGAACGCTCTGCCCAGCCTGCTAGTAAGAGAGAGACACTTGGATGAGAGACCTGAGTTGACGTGGCAGAGTAAAAAGCGGTTGGTTTTATAACAATAATGGAATTGCTCTACTCCTCCAGCACTCAAACTAGGCAGTCAGGGCTGTGCTCTGTCACTTGTTTATAACGGACAGATCATTTGAAGTTTATTTTCACTTTGCTTATAAACCAGTAGAAATACATTTGTAACTAGTGACTTAACCTCTTGAGACTCTAAAGGGAAAATTTTAAGTATTAAATACATCTTAAAAAAAAAAAAAAAGGAAACCCAAACCAGACCACCTTGATCTTGCTGATACTCATGCAAGTCTCTCCCATCAGGCTGCATTAATCTGAATTCCTCAAAGTCCTTTGTAAGTCAAGAAAGTTGATAGTGAAGAGTAATTTTTTTTAGTTGGGTAAATGCTGCAGAATGGTGCTTAAAACACAGACAAGTTCCTAATTTTGTTCTGCTTTGTCACAGGTAGCATACAATTCTGAACTCTAAAACTTTAGTATACACTGGAGTCTTAGTGCTTCCACCAGCCATATTTAGTAGCAAAGGAGGTGACACGCAGATGCATTCAGCACACTTGTTTTAAATACGCTTTTTATCTGACAGTTTTTTTAATGTACCTCTGCAGCACGACGAAACCAGTGTCTATGGATTATCTACCAGTTGTGTGTGTGATACTTTTGCATAGGTGAATCTGCGATTCTAAAGCAGCTTTCTGGCCAGCATCCCAAAGGAGGTTATCAGGTTAGCCCTAGATTTAAGTTGTTAGAGGAAAGGTGGGGAGGGACTCTTGATCAGGGTATGTAGTGATAGGGTGAGGGGTAGTGTCTTCAAACTGGAAGAGGGGAGATTTAGATGAGACATTAGGAAGGAATTCTTTACTGTGAGGGTGGTGAGACACTGGCCCAGGTTGCCCAGCAAAGTTGTGGCTGCCCCATCCCTGGAGGTGTTCAAGGCCAGGCTGGATGGGGCTTTGGGCAACCTGGTCTGGTGGGAGGTGTCCCTGCCCATGGCAGGGGGGTTGGGACTAGATGATCTTTAAGGTCTCTTCCAACCTAGACCATTCTATGATTCTATAAATGCTTACACCCATGCTTCCTCAAGAGACAGCTTTGCAGAGGAGTGTTCGCTATCTCTCCTAGCATCTTGCTGTTCTGCAGTATGAAGGAAGCTCCTATTAAATAAGACTTTCCTCTTGCACTTAATGGCTTGGATTTCTGCAGTTAATAGGGCCATCCACAGTGACAGAAGCTATTTTTTCCCCAGGTATGGCAGTTGGGAACTGCAGTCATGGTCAGCTGCTTCAACAAGGCAGCTCCTTGCCACATAAACTGAGGCTTATTATGCTAGCATATCGTAATATGTCCCCTCGGATTCTAGCTGGCTAACATAAGATGTCACTTAATTACTCTGTATGTGCAAAGAAGTGTTCAAATGCTATGCTGGAGTTACAGTGCAGTGCTTTTTGCTGGGTGCTCTGAATAGTTTACTAGAAGGCTATTCTCAGCTTCTCCCACTAGTCTTAAATTAGGAAAGGATGTGAAAGATTTTTGTACTCTGTAATGCAAATCTCAAGGCCTCGGGGAAGTTGTGTGTTCATAAAAAGGCAGAATTTAGCTCTTAACATTAACTGAGATCTGCTTGCTGCACTTAGTATTGTGAGGACGGGGAGAGAGGGAGATTTTTGTGTCAGTTTAAGCACTGCCAGTTTGTTTAATCATCATCTGCTCCATGTGATATGGACCCTTTCGAGTTCCACATCTCTGGCACACACTGCTGCTGTATCAAACAAATTATGAATGGAGTGAACTGGTTTCCTGGCACTTAGGAAGCCATTGAAGTTTGTGCTTAACAGAACAACCAGGCTGACTAATGTATTACAATATTAAATACACAGCAGCCTAAAATAATTTCTGTTTGCAGGGACAACACTTTTTTTTGTTTGTTTTTAGCATATCATCTAAACAATTATTAAACAGAGAAAAATAACATTTTTAAAAATCATTGGCCTTCTAAGGAACCAACTAGGAATGAGTAGAGTTTAACTACTACCTCTCACCTTTTTTAATGACAAGTCATTAATTTTCCTTTGATATTCAGAGCAAGTCTGTTCCAGTTCCCAAGACATATGCTGTATGCCCTGGAGGGGGAAAGCAGTTAAGAATTACAAGGAGTATTATGCTTCGTAGAAATAAGCAACCTGCTGAAGTAATAACCTGCTGTGTGCTCCTAAGTCTCTCTGTATGAATCAGGGCTTTAAACTGGTGACTGATATATGAGGAATATGTCATCTTGGAGATTAACAAGACAGCTGCACTTGAGGAGGAATATATTTATTTTCATGTTCTGTAACACTGACCTTCATGCAAGAAGATTCAGACTTGAGTAACTGCATAAACTGCTGCCGCAATCCTTGAGATACTACGTCTCTTCTGCTGAGACAGAGCAGGGTACAGGTTTAGCTGAACATACTTTATCATGCTGTAGCTCTAATAGTGCAAAGTCTCATTTTTCTGACTGTATTAATTGTCTGACATTCCATTATGAGACTTCTTCCATTGAAGAAACAGTCCATTTAAACATGTCTTGTGTTCTAAATATCTTAGATAACTGTTGTCTGTAATAATTTCTCTAACTTTATCTCAGTTGGATAAGTAAACCTGCTGAAATATTCGTTATGATGTTTTAATACCCCTGTGGCATAGGAGCACCTCCTGCTATGGAGTAGTGTCTCAACTCTTGGCTGCTGGATTTTATGCAGACTGCTTCGGCAAGAGCTTGGGAACACAGTAATTCACTCTGAAGAACTGGTGTGGGTCTGTGTTTCATGCCTGTCTGGACCTAGGAATTCAAACTCTGTCTTGTGCATTAACCACTGGACTGCCCTCTTCCTCAGTTAATTGTATACATGTGAAGAACAGCATATTCGATGAGGCAGATGCATTGAAAACATGCATCAAAGTGTATGTTTTAACATTTAATTACAGATTTACCTAGTGAAAAAAGTAAGTGTTAATTACAGAATCTGTGAGTATTAAAGAGTTCAGAATTTAAAATTCACATTATTTGGCTGCTAAGTCTTTAAAAACAAAAAAAATTTCCTTGAGATGGCCAAAGAGAAAGTAAAGAGCTTAAACATTTAGCTCTATATACCTGAGAGATTTTTTTAATCCGCAGTGAGGAGTGGTGTGTTACAAAGCAGTGGAAACCACTTTGCATTGTGTGCATTCATAAAGAGGTGCTCATTAAAAATGCATTTTTAGTCACCACCTGTTATTTGTTTAATATGGTGCTTCACTGCAGTATGGTATTATTTTTGTCATCCTTCTTTTCCAAAGTGCATTATTCATCACTTTGAACCATATGGGCAGAAATATATTCTGAACATCTGATTTCTGTACTGGCCGTTCCCTCAGGAAAGACTCTAATGTCCATGTTTATGACCAACCAGTGAAGCCTTTCATGTCATCTTTTCATGAAGATTTCATACCTTCTGCATACCAAAGATGCAATTAGGAGATTCACAGCTGTGATGCTACAAGGAGACAACAAGGGGGCTGCACTTGATGAGGCAGCAAAGGCCTCTCTGCTCAAAGCAATAAACGAAACAACTACTTTTGAGAACAGGGGAGAGCTTTCTGCAGGTCCTGTGTCCCCCACCAACCCTGCTTTCCCCGTGCTTGGCACCAGGCAGTGGGCACACGTGGAGCGAGGTGTATGCTGACCTGGCTCCTGCCTGCTACGGTGGCCCTTGTTCTTCCGTGCTGGGAGTGACACCCGAAGGTGTCCCCTGTCAGAATTTCACAGAAACTTGTAAAACTTGGACTCCTCTGCCCCCCACTTCATAAAAATCAGGATGAAAAATACCTGTTGAGTTGCTTTCATTCCCTTTGACTGTTCCAAATCTTCTCTGGTGTACAAGTGTAACTGGGCACGAAGAGACTGATTAAATGTGCTGCAGTGCTGCATTTCAGCACTCTGGGTGGGTTTTTTTTTTTCACTGCATATCTCCCCTGCTATGGAGATACGATGTTTGTATTATGCTGCCTCCTGTTTCTCTTTCATAATAGCAGCATGTCCAGTAACACTTGCATGAGTTGTACACACTGAGAAGAGTATGTGTATAGTGCACTACAATGTATTTTCTCTTTATGGAGGACAAGGGAATGAATAGATGGCAGTGTGTCCTTTATTTTTTTTTTTTTTTTTCTTTCAGTGTGGTGTCAAATCTTTTATTTAACACGACCAGAGGGCAGGTTTCGTTCTCATTCTTCTGCCCTGTGCACATATCAAAAACCTGCCATACAACCTGGTGTAATCAGCAGTCTACTCACAGGAGGCCCCGAGTTTGAAACAGCAGGAGTTTTGCAGCTTGGAGCTGAATGGTGTTGGCAGAGCTGTTTGAAGAAGTTTGCTTAGTTCCTGCCTGCATTGTGCTGAGCCAATTTCAATGGGGCTGTTGCCTCTACCGTGAGAATGACTTTCAGTCAAAATTCACAAGGAATCATGTATCTACTAATCTGAAATGCAGCAAATGCTCTTTATTTTCAGTTTCGGTTGTGCCCGTTTCTGTACTGCCACTTAGAAAGCGATGTCAGTAACTGCAGCTGAGCTCAGGGGAAATTCTGTTTTTTTTTTACTACGATGTGTTATTGTTCACTAGTAAATTTTGGAGACCTAGCAGATCATCTGCATGTTTACACCGTCAGTAGAAATTGCTTAGCTTGTAGATTCAAACTTTAATGCCTGATTTTAGCACCCTGTGTTTACAGTGTGTCTTAATGTTGTGGCGATACAAACATTGGGTAATGCTGAGACGTAGAGGAATGGTGAATTCGGGTAGTGCTACTGAGGTGCCAAAGCACTGAGATTTACATTCAGGAACTGAATTATAACTCGCAGAATCAGAGTGGTTAGAGTTGGAAGGGACCTTAAAGACCATCTAGTTCCAGTCCCCCTGTTGGATTTTCTTTGATTATTTCCTCTAGGTACTAAGCATCTGTTTCTCCCTTTAAAATTAGTGGGAGCCGTGTGTTTTCTGAGCACTGAGAAGTAATACCATTAGCTCAGATGCCCAGCTTCAATATGCGAACTATTACTGTAGGTTTGAAAAGCACAAATTGTTTTACTGTGGCATTTCTTTCAGTGAGTGACTGCACTAATTCCCATAGAGCTCCGGTTTCTGATCGGCCATTCATCACTCAACCAGTTCATGATGCTCTCAGCAAAAAACAGGTTTGTCGAAGTAACTCAATGCCTTCACCAAAGTATGTTTAAACAATGATGCAGAGCCATTTTTAATAAGTTATGAAAAAAGCTGCGTGTAAACCAGAAAAAAGAGTCCTTACTCCAGCATTTAACACTGACAACATTTTGGGGTTTACAGCAGACCTAGGATTGCTCCTTTCCTTGTTTTACAGCTCGGTATCCTTGCCAAGGTTTTGTGCTTTACTGAGATGAAGGGTATAAACACTCTCTGCTGATCATATGTTGCTTTTGCTAACTTTCTCTGATTGTAGTGCCCCTTAAAATTTCCTCTGAGGCTGCTTCTAGGAGTCAGACTTTTTCCAGACCACCAAGGAGGTTCAGCACGCTTTGAACGCTGCTAGGCTTAGATCTGCTGCTCAGGAGTTGCAAGAACAATATAAACTTTTGTGTAACCTGTATCTTTTAAAATTCTAATCACCTCTATTTTTACACAGCCACGCAGCCCAACTGTGCTGGACCAGAGGAGGCGTTGCTGCTCTCTGCAGCCTGAGGCTTGAATTGCTTTTGCCTGGAGGAATATTTCTGGGGATTTACCCTCCCCTCCTCTGCTTTCAGTTAGCTGAGAGGCCAGCCCATCGCGGTGGCACTGCTGTTGTTTTGTGATCTGGTTGATAGGGAACGCAAGTCACTCGATACACCATATTAAGTTTCCCTTGATTATGTTGCTTAAATAGTAAACCTGAGCTCTGCTGATGTACGTAAGGGATAGGACCCTCATGTGAGGCAGCTTGGAAGTTGCCCAGAAACAATTGCCACCTTCGTGCGCCATTAAAGGACACCGAAGATTAAGTATAATGGAAAAATGACATTAGTAATATAAAAGGGTTTTGGTAGCGTGCATAGTTCTGCTTTTTTCTGCCTATAGCTGGTGCAGCTCCTTGTGTTTGAGGGCTCTTGCTGCATTTGAAGCTTTTGTGACCATTTTAAAGCTTTTCCTCAGTAAGGATAAGGTCTTGAAAGTCATTTTTTCTTTCAGTTAGAGGTGAGGCTTCTGTATGAGCAAGAGAGATGAAATTTGCTCTCAAGAACACACTTAACATCGCAGTTTAAAAGGAAATTGCATTTTGTTGACATAGAAAATCCAGTGGTCAGAAGCCTTAGAACTGGCATAGCAGGAGTATTAGAAGTTAATCTTTCCTGAACGTTAATAATAACATAGGGACACAGCTTACCTCTGTTTCTGTGACAGATGGCATGAAGAAAGGGTCTTCTAGGATGCAACTGTACCCTTTACATTTTTTCTTATGATATCATGGGTAGTCCTAGGGTGTGGTATGCATTAAGTGTGTCTTGACTGCTGGCGAGTACTGATGGAAAAAAAAGTATAAAATGGGGAGAGAAAGTCTTATTTAAACATGCACATCAATTATTTAATCGGGTTTTCGACATCAGAAGCTCACCATTGCTGCTTAGCTCTGCCTAAGCTGTCTGTGAGGGCTGTTGTGAAGGAGAACTCTCAAATTGAGGTCTGGGGTATGAGGCTGGTGGGGGAGCAAGAAGGGTAAAGCTCTGCTATGGTAATTAATGTTAACAGTTGTGAGTTATCTGCAAGATTCACAGTAGATTACACAGATTGTATTAAGCAGGGTTAATCAGTCATTTCAGATACTTACGGAAGCACTGTGGAAGCACTGCTAAGGACCGGCAAGACTGAGACGCTCTTCTTGAGAGAGGGTTTGCATATGCAAGTATGCATATGTGTGTGAATGCATAGTCTGGATTACCATTGATAAGTAAAGTTTTCCTAGCAGCTACTACAGAGCAACATTGCCTATTTCCTGTTCTGAGTATAGGTGAAATTGCAGCAGCTGTTGGAAGTGACTTTTTTCTTTCTTTTATATATATATTTTTTTTGGTCATAACTCTCTTCTTGAATATGAAATATTTCTCCTGCTGCGCAGTTGCAACAGTGAGGAGGTCTTTGTTATCCTGTGATACTAACTGCTACTTGAATTGTGGACTCATTGTGGCCTGGTGGGTTTTCACTGTTAATTTTTAATGGCTTTCTCTCTTGCACGTGTGTGAAATGGAACGTGGAAGGTGACTGGGTCCTGTAAGTGTGTAGAGGAGGATTTAATGATTGCAGATTTAAAATCTTAATGTACCACAGCACCTTGTGTTGTCGTTTCCCATGCTTGTTCAAAATGTTTGAGTTTTCACTTTTTCTCTCTTAATTTTTAAAGGAAGTGTTGGAGCAACTAATTTTTTGTGTAATTTCTCAGACTCAAAATAACTTGATTAACGGAATTTCCTGACCCTGAAAGACTAACCTTAAATTTTTT
>NW_009646943.1:351349-429940 GCF_000708025.1 Charadrius vociferus
TGTATGGTGTGGGATAAAAGTCCTAATGCTCTTGCTGCTGAGCCATGGGACTCTGAATGTTTGATCATGGGACAGTTTTATGTATAGCAGATCTAGTGGTGTTTCCAGAAGGATTTTGCTAGCCTAGGTTTGAGCAAGTATAGTAATGCCAGAGTAATAGTGGAGAGAAGTAGCAGAAGCGTGTGTGTGTGTGTATATGTATGAAGATTACCATAGGGGTGGAGCACCTCTCCTGTGGGGACAGGCTGAGAGAGTTGGGGCTGTTTAGCCTGGAGAAGAGAAGGCTCTGGGGAAACCTTATAGCCCCTTCCAGTCCCTAAAGGGGCTACTGGAAAGATGGGGAGGGACTCTTGATCAGGGAGCGTAGTGATAGGATGAGGGGTCATGGCTTTAAACTGGAAGAAGGGAGATTTAGATGAGATACGAGGAAGAAATTCTTTCCTGTGAGGGGGGTGAGACACTGGCCCAAGTTGCCCAGAGAAGCTGTGGCTGCCCCATCCCTGGAGGGGTTCAAGGCCAGGTTGGACGGGGCTCGGAGCAACCTGGGCTGGTGGGAGGTGTCCCTGCCCAGGGCAGGGGGGTTGGAACTGGATGATCTTTAAGATCCCTTCCAACCCAAACCATTTTGTGATTCTATGTAGATACATATATGTATATGCATTTTGTGTAGAGAATAGTATTCCTGTTACTATGTGATACCCAAAACGCCAGGGCAACAAGTGAACTTGTCTGAGATGGGGATGGCACAGGATGGGACCTGAGCCTCGGTGTCCTGGGGCTGAGGATGTACTGGGACTGCCCCAGGTACCCTCTTGGGCCCGCTTGTCTTGGGTGGCTGCTGAGGGCTGAGCGTGGTGAAGCTGCATCCCTTTTTGTTGTTGTAGTTTACTAAGGGATCAGATGCCAGTGAAAGGTCTCTTTGAGGTGGGACCAAGGAGGAGGCTCCTCTGCCACCTCCACGGTGGCAACAAGTTGGGAAAACCAGGGAGGCTGTTCCTGGCAGCCTGACCTGGTCATTGCCTGTGGGTTATGCCTGAGTAAACTCTGTGAATAGCCAAGTGTCAACTGCAAATGACTCTGTGTCTCCTCCCTGTAGGTAACTGTTCCCTCCTCCAAGGGGGATCCAGTAACTCTGCAGATGGAAACGTTGTTTGTTGTTAAAAACAAATGAGGACAGAAAATCCGGAAAGGGAATGATCAGAAGCTCAGATCTGATCTTTTGAGGACATGGGCCCCATTTCCTCTCCCATTTTATTCACTGTTAGTTTTTAACGCTGCTAGTTTGCATGGCCTCTCCCTTTTTTTCTTTTTTTTTTTTTGTCTTTCTTTCCCTGCTACAACTGCAGCACAGGTAAAACTGGTGATTGACACAGTAAATGCTGGGAGTGTGTTCTTTCATGGGGCTGCTTGGGTTACTTTGGGAAAGCCACACAAAATTTACTGCAGCTTCTCCACCTGTCCAGTGCAAGAAGCATTGATGGCTGGCCTTCAAAATCCCTTACGTGTTACCTGCCTGGGGCGATCCGCTGGCTAGAAAGAGAAACTCCACTGTACATTTGTGCATGGAAAAACCATCTGGTCTCACTTGAAGCTCCTCCCTTTACCCACCTTAAGGAAAAATTTGCAGACTGTTGCTACAGTGGCAGATCTGGCTAGGGACTGCCTGGGTGTTTGTTGAACTTATTGATGCTGGGTAAATTAGATGATGCTGGTAATCCAGTGGCACATTGAGGTAACTGTGTTGGGTATCAATTCTGCTTCAAAATAATTGGAAAGCTCATAACATTAACCTGTAACGATACCCATTAAAGTTTTCTAGGAGTATTTGACAGGGGCATGCCAGAACTGCAAGGACTCTCTCTATACATTACTGATATTTGAGTTTTTAGTGACCCTGGTAACTGGTTGGTAACAGGAGTTTGCCTGCAAGAGAGAGCGCTCAGCGATGGGAAGCTCAGGTTGTTGTAGGAGATGAATGAGAAAGCAGATGAGTAGCATGTATGAGCTCCTTTGGTTTTGTTTTAACCTACAGACATTATCAATAAAACCTTTCCCTCCCTGTACTTCCCCAACCGCCTCATTTGTCCCATGGCATCTTACTCTCCGGTCAGGCATCCTTGCAGGGTGGGATAGCTTGTCCCTCTACCCTCTGCCTTGCCTTCAGACCAGCTGAAAGCTTCCCTCTTCTGTAAATCCCAACATGGACTTTTCCACAGTTGTCTGCAAATGCTGCAAGGACCTCTCTCTTGCCTGTGCTGCTGTCCTCTGGTGAAGTTAGATAATTAACCGATGGCATAGCGACTGGTTGCGTGCTTTCTGAAGCATGAATTCATGTTCAGTACTAAGTTGCCCATAAGCTGCCCAAGCACAAGAAGGCTTAAGCTTTTGGAAACTGATGGCTAAAAATATTTTTGGAAATTAATCAGTTTAATTGAAACTTAATTGATTTTTTTTTTTTTGTTCACATTTCTATACATGTTATGGGAGTGAGGGGAGAGAGTCAGAAGAGTGCATAACAGAACAGTTGCTCAGTTCTCTTGCTGGTATTCCTCAAGTGCTGTCACAACCCTTTTCTTCATTGGGAGAAAAAAATGGCTTGGGATTACCGTTTTTTTTTCTTGAGTTACAGACTGAAAGATTTTTATGCATTTCAGAGCAAGCGATGTTAACCAATAACCTACGTGTTTTATCCCATAAAATCCTTGTTGGTCATCACTACCTGAATGCTGTCTGTGTATTCACTGTTCCTCAGTTTCTAGGTGTTGTTTTCTGCATTTCTCCAGTACCATCCATTCAAGTTTCTCAAAATGGTTTACCAGCGTAACGTGAATTAAATCTTGTTTGCTCAGGGAGTATTGTCCTGGAAAGACCGAGCACGTTTGTGCTTGTTTCTGAGCATTGAACTGCCTTATATTTGCGCAGCTCTGAGGGTGTTTGGACGTAGTGAAGGTGAGGCACAGAACCTTTTGCGAACAGTGAGAAATACTTTTTTCTGAGCTGACCCCGTGGCAATCAAGAGGGCTACTGAGACGGCAGGGTAAAGTGGCAGGGTAAAGCAGCTTGTTTCTTTTGGGGTCTGAGGGGTAGATTGACAACTACCATTACAGAGTTCCTGCTTCAAATAGGACAGAAGAGTATCAGGTTAGTAACAGCCAACCTGGGTGTTTGTTTTACTTCTATTACCCGTAGTCACTGATGAAATTTGACTCATGCATTCACATTAAACTCAATTGCATGTGTTAGGCCTTTTGTTTGCTACTAAAATATTGTTCATAACAAGGAACTCATTAGAAATCCTGAAAGTGTCCCATTCTTTTGTGTACCTCTCCCTGCTTTTTTTTTTTTTTTCTAGTTTCACAGATTTGTTTTCTTACTTAAACTTTGATGGTTTTGATTTGACTTTTCAATATTTGTACTAGAGAACCTCAAAATGGTTCTTGTCACACATGCCTCTGCCCCTCCGGGATCAACAGTTTATTTTACAGAGTTTTCCCCAAGATGCATGATTCTCTTCCAAGCAACATTTTTGATAAATGACTCGATGATACTGGCAAAAGTGCAAAATGTGCGTACACTTATACTACATAGCTTCTCCTCATTATTCATCTTTAAGGAAAGCAATTTTGCTATGATGTATAACTGGTATTCCTACTTTTCCTGTCTAATTTCTTTGTATTCCTGTACTTTCGGCTGCTGCTGTTTCAGGCATTGCATTACTATTGTCACTTCAGTGGTCGGCTGCTGTTTTGGAGTTCTTCAGTGTTTTCAGAGCCTGGGACTCGTATTGCAGTATTGAAGTTGCAATGCAGATCTCTAGCTCTGAAACTCTAAATAAGCCCCACAACTCGCCATATGCTTGCCTCAGCCTAATTATTTTTGCACTTCATGGCAGTATAGAAATTGTATTAATTAATTCGTTGTATTTGATGTGAACTAGTATCATGTGCCCAGCTATGTGTTCACTGTGTCTGTACCATATAAGTATAAAAAAACCTAAAGTTTTAGAAATACTTGTAATAAGAAAAATGGTAGAAAACATATATGTAATGTTCCTGGAAGTACTTTTGTTTAGTTGGTGGCGTTTGTTTCTTGATGGGAAGCTGTGTTTTAATATTGTAAATTTTTTCACTCCAGTGAACAAGGGCAGTGGAGCAGAGTTTGTACCTCGGAGCGCTGCACGGCTAATGTACTTTGGTATCAGGCTTCGGTGTTAAAAGCTGAAATCTAGTTGCTCGGTTTGAGAGTTTGATGTGAAAATTTTGGCTTTATTATCCCAGCAAAATACGCTCAGACTGTGTATGGGAAAACTGACTTAATTTTAAAACAAGTGAGTGTTCTTGGTGCTGAGTTTCAGGGAATTCAGAAGTCTGTCCTGATGGCCTGTGGTGTCTCTTTTTAATGTGTTAGGCTAAATTATTATCGTCCTTAGAGACCACTGTAGATTAGCTGGAAGTGTGTTGAACAGATGGATTGCATTTTAGCTGGTTATATTTGTAATGTCAAGTGACAGGCATCTAACACAGCACATTTCATATTCCCAGTTACTGCGTAAACTGCCCCAGGACAAATCTAAGGTGAAATAAAATAGAAGTCGAGAGTAATTTGTCTGGATACTATTATAAACATGTGAAGTCACTTGCACGTGATTTGAAGAGAGAAGTTGAAGATAAATCAATAGACTTTTTATTTTCAGCAAAGTAGGTAAATTAGTCAAAGGTGCTGCTGGCAATGAAAGCAGGAGAACACAGTACTCCACAATTGGATTTTCTCCTCTCTGGGTCAAATCAATATTGCCACTAGGCACAACCATAAAGCTGTATGTTGTATTAACATAAGTGATTCATCTTGGAATCAGCAAAATTAGGGTAGGAAATCTGCTGCTGCGTAGCCATTGAACATTTAATTTAATATTTTAGAAGTAAATGTACATTTTTGTATTTAGTTTGATTAAAAAAAGATAATTATTATTTCCTCTGCAACTGATGTGTATGGGGGTGGTGGCTTCCCCATTATTTATTCCACTGGGCTAGAAGTAAAACTAATTGTGTCCTAAAATACTTTTTACTTTTTTGTAAAAAATACCTTTATTTAAATATACATATAATTTTTGTTATGCGGTATAAACAATGTGCATGGTAAACAATTTGAATGGATCTTAAAGCAACTGTTTTTATCAGGTCTTGCCTTGCTGGCCTTGCCCTCTGATGTCTGGAGTGATTTATTTCTGTGCCAGCCTGGAGCAGTTCATTTAACCAGTTCATAAAGCAGTGAGAGTGCGCACAATGGATCACATTATAACCACAGAATCTTATTTTCATTTCCTTCCTCCATTGCTAGTTACTATTTTTTTATCAGCCTACCGATGCTTTGCCTATATATGACAAGCTCTCTCTTCCAGGGATGTCTCACTAGATATTTGTACAGCTTGCAGTGGATGAGGTTTTGCTTCTGGCTGGGACCTCTGCGCTTTTCTAATACAAATAACAAAACCTGAGCCCTAACAATGAATGAAGTGAATGATTGTGCCTGAGTGATTTCTAGGGTTTTTTTTTTAATGTGATACTGTCTTATGCATCATCTAAATTGCATATGTGTGTGTTTTGTTTTGTTTTTTAAATAAACCCCAATCTTATATTGTATACTGCTATATTGAGTATATTTCTATCATTTGGTGGGTTATCTGCACCCCGCACAGGCTCAGCATGGCTAAGGCTAGGTATGATTCCTTCACATCCCCTCCCGCTGAGATTCCGGTCTATGATTGTCAGAACTGATTATTTTCAGCAGAGGAAGCAACAGTTATTTTAGTGGCTTTTGGGTTTCCACTTGAAGGGTCTTTAGAAGCGTGCTTTGTAATTTGATGGTTTTCAGGAAAAAAAAAAAAAAAATCTCTTCAAAGACAGCTAATCCTCTAGTCCGTCACATAACGAATACAATTGTTGCAGAGATGAGCAAAGTTCTTAATCAAAGTTTGTCATGTATATAATGTGTTGGCACGGAAACAGTTGAGTACTGAGTCACAGGCATAGTGTCATCAGGCGTGCTCGCATGGTAAGATGTACATGGAAAACATCTCAATAAAAGATCTGTTTGTGTTTCGCTTCCTTGTCATTCCCTGCAACTACTTGTTTCATCTTGTCTAATCTTTTGTGGGACCCTGTTGTACAGTTTACAGAATCTTCCCGTAAATTTTTTGCCTGACACCATTAATAATTCCTCAGATAATTATAGCGAAATACAGAAAAACTTAAAATAGTTTGTGTATTGGAAGACTTTATTTTTCGTTTAAAACAACCTCCTTGTAGGTTGCAGAATAACTTGTTTTCATTTATATTGAAAGAAAACTGGAAACTGAAAAAACATATTTAAAAAACAACCCTTGTATCTCAATTTTCTGTTTAAAATATGTTTTAATGTTAAAACTTGTTCATTAGCCTGAACGTTCACTCTTCCTTAGAGTTCTGATTCCAGAAGAGCTTGAGCTCAGTTGTCCCTTGGACTTGGAGTGTGCCTTGCCTGGGAAACGCCGCTCTCAGCCTGGCTGTGGCAGCATCCAAAGGGACCTTAAGCTGCGTAAGGGCAAAGCTGCCTCTCCATCCTGCTGCTGGGGGGGCTCTCAGCTGCTGCAGGTGGCCACTGGCTCCTGCTGAGACCTTATCGAAGCATGTCGTGTGTCCTTCACCCAATGTTTCCCACTCCAAGGATGTTGGTGAGATCAGGTCCACACTGAAGTTGAGGGAGAAGGATGTTGGCGGTGCTGCACGGGTTGGGCTCTGCTGAACTTCCCTGCTCCGCCGGCCTGAGTTGCAGCTGAAATGTAAGCCAGATTCCCTGGCCAGGTAGTGTTTGCTCTTGCTGGATAACTAAAGCTGGTGATGGTTTTTCCTCATGGGCATTTTAAGTAGGAGAGCACCATTTGGCTTCCAGTCAGCTGGGCAATTAGCATTTTATAGCCAAGCAATATACTTAAAGGGAATTGCTTGGCTTGAGCATTGAATTACAATGGCCGGTAGACTGCCGCTGTTCGTACATAATTTATTTAGTACTCGCTTCTTGTTTAGGATTCAGGCAGAGGTTAATTTAATTCTGCATGAGAAGCTAGTACTTACTCTACATTAATGCTGTGCTGTACTGCAGTGCAGGGAAAAGTTTTTGTGTGGAGCTTGTCTTTGCCTGGTCTCTCAGCCGTGGAAAGGACAATTTTACCTACTCCTTTCCTAGCAATGCATTGTTTGCCGCAGCTGTTGACAGGCTTACGTTGGCACTTAAAAATACAGACAAGAATAATACCTAAAGACCATTTTATTCCACGCTGTTGCACATGTATTTTTAAGAAGCAAATGTGTATTGAATGTAGTATGGACCAATTTGTTCCTACAAAATTACAAGGGGCCCAGTTACCCCGTTACAGGTAAATAAAACGTTAATATGTGACCATGGTGACTTGAGAGCGAGAGCTGCCACTGCACCTCTTGGGATGATCTGCGGCAGAGAGCAAACATCCGGTGTGTGTGATCTCGGAAGGATAAAAAGAGTAGGTAAAATGTGCCTCAGCGCTCCAGAAATGAATTAGAAACTTTTATGTGGAGGGAATGAATGTGTTTGTTCGTGCTCTTAATGAGCCTAAGTGATTAACTCGGTGCTTAGAATTTTATCCTGAATCTCATACACGTCTTGATTTTTTCCTGAAGCCCTTGACTGCTGGAATCAATGTGGGGGAATTCTGGCTTTTTTTTTTTTTTTTTAAGCTCCTTTCTTAGCAAAGTGATTGCAAAGAGTTCCCAAATGTGAAGTAAGTAGGCAGCAAGGGCTTAGATGCTAGAAGGCTGCTAATGAGAGCGCAGCGTTTGTTTATTTATGGTTTAACCTCATGATTTCTGGATGACTTAATAATGGTTTTGAGTCCTTGGGGTACCAGTCCTGGAGTGCCTAGCTGCTGCCAGCCAAACTTCCCTCTGGCTTAGGCTGTACCCCTCGAATCTGTTGTCTCAGCCCACTTCAGGCTCTGCACCTCTGCAGGCGAGCACAGCAGAGGCAGTGAGCAAGGATTGCACACCCAGTTTGACTTGCCCATAGAAAGCCTCCCTCTCCATACAGGGGCACGTAACTCTGCGCCCAGAAGCCTTTGTGGGCTTTATCTACTGCGTTTGGGGGTCTGGCTGAAGTGATGACTTGGCTGCTGATGGTTCATATTTTGTGATAGTAGTCTTGGCCTGCTAACTAGAAGCATCCATTCTTGCAACCATCACTGCTGTTGAAAGAGCTGATATTTTGGACAAATCTCTTAAAAAAAACCAACCAACCAAACAAACAAAAAAAACCAAAACGAACCCAAAAAACCAAAAAACCACACCCCAAACAAACAAAAAAAATCTCGATCTTTGGCAGAGGAGCGTTTCAGGCACCTACAGATGCTGAACTAAGGCCTGATGGGGATTTCTCTTGAATTGGATTCCTTAAATAACACTTTGATACCAACATTATTTTTTCATGGAAATCACATTAGCAACAATTTTAAAAAAAAAAGAAAAAGGCAAGTGGTAGCCTGAGGGAGGTAATTCCTGACTTGCAGTAGCTGGCCTCCAAGTTGGTTAATGGTCTAGGTGTAAAGCTAGCAGCTCAGACCCTAATTGTTCTCGTAATCAGGGAAATTGTTACCATATGTTGTTGCTGTAACCTTTGCTGTTTTAACCAAGCTCTAGTTGTGCTGTAAAAATGATTAAATGGTTTCTCACGGGAGGAATTAGATTGATTTTTTTTTTTTTTTTTTTTTGGCTTGTACAGTTGCTCTCTGGAGTATGGTGGGGCTGTTTTTTATCGCAGAAGGACATACGCCATCTCTGCCTCCCCTGCAGTATCTCACTGCTATGTTTGATTTCAAGCATAACAGCATCCTTTTATATAACACAATAACTTGCTGCTCTTGTGGGGAAATGCTGCGTTTTATTTACCATTTCTTTTGCTGGCTGGGCTTCAGCAGCATGTCCAGGTTAACCCTGTGTCCAGTGGAGCTGTGCCATGAGAGACCATTGGGTCCGTGGAGGCCTTTGAATGCTCGATGCCAGCTGAGAGGGTCTAACACCACGGCTCCGTGCCCGAAGGCCAAGTTTGACTTCATGGGGGGCTTTGGAGCCGGGTGGTGAGACGTAAGGGGAGCAGAGAGGCCCGGCACAGGATTTTACTGGTCAGCCTGTGTTACTGCTGCTTCGGATAAGGAAAACAAGAAAACATTGATATGTGGATAGAAGTTGAAGAGTTCCTGATTTGCTCTTGGGTGGGACTTTGGTTGTGATTCCAGATGTGGAATTTTAAGCAATGGACCTGAGACACGGTCACATTATCCCAGCTCCCAGGAGTCACTCCCTGGGGGTCAGCTGAGCCTTACTAACTTTCTGTGTTTTCACCCCAGTTAAATTCATCAGCATCAGTGTGAGAGCTTTCAGTTAACACATTGTATCTCACACTTGTAGCTGTGTGAATGGATGGTTCATTGGTACATCCCTGTTAACGGACGATAGTTTATTAAACTGAAGTAACTTTGTTTTGGTGACTCACTTTTCTTATCTTGAAAAAGCAGAGCAATGACATTGACCTTTCTTTAAAGTGTTGACATGTACAGTGAGCGGCACTGCGCAAGGGCTAGGTATTATCATCACAAGCACTAATTTGAAGGTGAAGGCATTTAGAACAATAAAAATGTTTATTTTTAAAATAAATTATTTAAACAGATAACTAGGTCAGAGTGTCACCTCTTGCAACAATTTGAATCTTGGGGCCATTTCTGCTTGTATTTGGCGACTGTCGGATTCTTGCCAGAAAATGTTAAGTTATAACAGCTACGAGGGTGTTCAGTCGTGGTTATATGGGATGGTATACTCAAATAATTTTACGGAAAGAGCTCATGGGAGTGTTGACAGCATAAAGGTTAGCTGTAATGTCTTTTGTGTCTGCCAGTGAAATAGCTAGCGATCTGATGATTACACAAAGACAACGCAAATTCCTTATGCATTCCTGACTCAGTGCCGCTCCACACGCCGGGTGACTGGAAGCACAATTCTTTCTCTTTTTTTGCCATGGAAATTGCTGGTTAAAGCTCAATACTTCGGTATATGCAAATTTTGATATTTTTGTTTGTTTAAAGCCTCAACACCGTGCTGTTTAGTCATAGCGGATATTGCAGTCCAGACATGTGCTGTTAAATCCAATAGATTTTGCACCTGTTTTGGTAACAGGTGCAAACAAACTTTTGTTTAACATGGCTCAAATGCACAAACTACAAAATGCATTTGGCTAATGACTTGGCGAATGCTTGGTCCGCGTTAGCCAAACTTCACATTGTATAAAGGTCTGCGGAGTCTTCTTTCTTAGCAGCACCAAAACCCAAACCAGCTGTGACATTGAGGTAGTTCTACTTTATCCAAAAGAGAAACTGCCGAGGAGTATGCTTTGGGTATGGATCAGAAGAAAAAAAAAGTTATGTCCAGAACATTTTTTTTTTTTTTTTAGACTATCCACTCTGATTACTTATCAAATGCTGCAGGCTCACTGAAGTATTTCCTCTTTCAATCAGGCTTAATTTTCCTCCTATGGTAACTTTGAAAGGAGAGAAATAACAATGGGGTAACTTGGAGGGGAAGTGTTTGGGTGAATGGGTGATTGTTTCAGGAAACGTGTTTCTGGGCTGCAGCAGTTCTTCCCCTGGCTCCCAGCGCTCTGTCAGTACCAATGCCTGTGCCCTCCCGGTGGCCTGGAGGTAGGCTGGGAAATGGAGGCAAGCAGGAAAAAGGCGCCTGCCAAACATTTGTTAGAGTTGTATGTGCGAACCTTTGTTTCCTGAATACTGGCGCGGTGCTTTAATCGCACAACCATTTTCCTCTCAGGCTTTTTCTGTGAAATAAATACTTGCCTGCAAAATGTTTTATTCGGATCATCGCAAGCGAGTGCTGCTAACTGCAGGTTGAAGCCAACAACTGTACTCCTGTGCTCTGTTTGTTACCGGGGTGCATGGCTGAAGGCATTACCATGCAGAGTCCCCTTTGCAATGTGTTGATTTGTCCATCTTTGAGCATTTTGCTTGCCTCAGGGCTTGTAGCCTTTCCTGTCCCTTAAGCCCATTCTGTCATTTCAGAGTAGCTTCAGGCAGCTGAGATTTAAATATTGAACCTGACCAAGCGATGCACCTTCCTTCCCTCATCCTCCCAAATAAAATGATCGTTAAATGAAGTTCATGACATACTTAAATCTGTTTTACTCCTCGTTAAAAACAGCGCAAATAAATCTAGAACTTTAAATGCATTTGCTATCAGCACTGCAAGTTGTCTGTTCCATAGCTTTTCCCCAGCCCATCATTACAATCTCAGACCCGCAAAATAATTTGACCAATTATTTGAATTACTCAAACTTCACAGAATGGCTTAGGCACCTTTGATGAACCCACTGCATTTGTACGCCTTGAAACGTGACAGCAGCTGTATGTTGAACATCAAATGAATACGGGTCGTGCCTGGGGTAAAGGCATGACTGATGGGTGTGCCTGGCATGGCCACGCATTTATCCTGATTAGTGCCACGGGACCCTTTAAGTTCCACATTAGCCATTGTTAAAAGAGGTGATTAGTGTATGTTAGCTGTGCAACCTGATGCCATCTTCAAATAGTGATTTCTCTCTCAAGTGGGGCTTCCTCTTGTGACCTCTGACCTGCCAGTACGTTTAAAGCTTTGTTATCGATGGAGCTCTGTATTCTTTGTGGTGTAATTGATTGGAATTCCTTCACACTGAACTTTGCCTGTTGTTCCCTTTTGTTTAGGAGGTCCTCCAGCAGCTGATTGTAATGAATTTACCAAATGTTTTGATGATTGGCAAAGATCCTCTTTCTGGTGAGTAGTTTGTTGGGTTCTTCTCCCCTCTCCTCTGAAATGCTAAGTAAAATTTGCATTTTAAAAATGTTCTTAAATAACAAACATGCTTTTAAACAAACTATGTGTATTTGTAGCCAAACTGCAAATATTTGAGTATCTCCGAGTCTCACAGTTTGATGTATCTAGTATGTAATACTTACATTTACATACCTCTGCATGCAAATACACTATCTGATATATGTGTGTCATACACATATGATAGTGAATGTACCTCTGCATGCAAATACAATATCTGATATATGTGTGTCTGTGTGTCATACACATATGATAGTGAATGGGTTCTTGCCAGAGCAGCAACTGTTTCCTTGAAAGTATTCACTCCTTGCTGCAAGTGACCCAGGATACAGTCTGCCATAGGAGAATTGTTTGTCCTCCAGGTTTTCTGTCCTCTGCGCCTATATAATCAGTTTTGTTGTGGCAATGTGTATACACCAGAAAAGTCTTGCAGAATTGCCCTAAAGTGTGAGGGAACTGTTGCAAATGAAGTGTGGGAAGATGAATATATGAGGATGGAGAGAGAAATGCATATGTGACAAACTGGAAAAAGCGAGGAAGAATGGACAAGGAGAAAACATCTGCTGGCCATGTTGTCTAGGCAAGGACATCTGTCACGTGAGGTGTTGCGTCAAAAGTGACCTGGAAGCCAATGAGCTCATGGTCCAGAGTCCAGTGTCTTTGGTGAGACAAAATGAAAGCTGTTTAGCCTGACAACAAAGTTGACTTCTCTTTAGAAACACATTTCTGAAATGAAAAGTTTTGTTGCCGTGGGTTTTACTTTTTTCTTTTTGCGTGCCTGTTCTCTCTCTGGCTTAGCCCCGTGCCAGTGCAAAGGACAATGTATTTGTTTTTACCAAAGAAGGAAAACTGGATAAACCCTGTCAGCAGTGATGGGGAATGACATGGTAATAGGCATCCCCTGGACAAACAAATGGCAGAAAGCTTGGCAGAAGATTTTATTTTGCTGCTCTTTGCAGCAGTAGTGTGTGTATGTACAAAAAAGGGTTTATATCAGAAAAGAGTATTAACTTACAGATGTTGGATCACTGAAACTCAAGGTCTTGGCACTTTGGCAGTAAAATCAAGCTGAGGGTAAGGCATCCACTTCTTCAGCAAGCACATTAAAGTCTGCAATGCCAGTCTTAGTTCTCCTGTACAGGCTACTGTTATGGGTAAAGGAGAAAATAGAAATACAAGCGCTGTTGCTTTTCTCAGTCATATGGGCAATGGGCAGAGCCGGGGCTGCCAGCACCGGGGATGCTAGTGAATAGAGATGTCTGGGCCAACAAGGCAGTGTCTTTGCTGGCAAAGTGTCAATGGAAAAGGCTGGCTGCTTTCTCATCATGGCCATTCCTGAGCGACAGCTGGCAGGAGACTCATAATGCAGTAACCACAGCGTTGGTTCCTGGGGAAGCTGCACACTTAAAAGCTGTTCTGTATTTAGCTATAATTTCCCATCATTGACCTGCTGGTTTTTGTTGGCACTTTAGATCTTTCTTTCTTTGAAGAAAGTACCTGGTGTGTCTCTTGTAGGAAAGATACTTGTCATCCATGTGTTCCCATCTTCCAGCTCTTTTAATTACAACTAGAAATTTTGCTTTACTTTCTGACATCCTTTAAAATGTGGTGGTTTGGTATTGTTTGTTGTGGTTTTTTTTGGTTTTGTTTTTTTTTTTAAATGCAGTCTTTTAAAATTTATTTTATCCATTACTGGCATATCATTGGCATTATTCAGAACATGAGAAGAGAGGATAAAGAATGTAAAAATGTAACTTCTGGATGTCTAAAATTGATGGAGCGTGTGTATAAAAAATATGAAGTTCTTGTTTAGCCATATTATATAATGGTTTTCAGAACCACTCCCAAGTTAGACATGACACAGAAAGGTGGTCAACGAAGACAGACTTGAGATGTACTTGCTCCAAAGAACATGCTCAAGAAAGAGAGTCTGACAGATAGGATTTCAAGAGAAGCTCATCTTAATCTTACCCTTATGTAGATGACCACTGATAAGATGTGCTGAAGAAACGGTTTGAGAAGTGGAGAACTAGAACTTCCTTCAGGAAGAGGAACCTGGCTGAGGGCTGATGGGAAGCTCAGGAACAGGGAGGAGAAGGCTGAGAAGTTAGTAAAACCAAAAAGGAAGAGGCTGTGGCAAGCAATGTGGGTGAGCGATGACCAGGTTGACTGTCAGGTTGATGTCTTTGTTACTGAGTGTCTTGCAGAGAGGAGTGAGAGGAAGGCAGGGACACTTGGGAGGGGAAGAACAAGTTAAATGAGAGATTCTTTCTGTCAGCAAGAGAGCTAAAGGAGGGCTGCAGACTGAACAGAGATGTGAGGACAAAGCAGTCGTCAGCATTGGAAGCAGTTCTTCTGGCATGAATACAGAGAAGCCCCAGGGAAAGGTGACAGAGAAGCGAGGAGGCTGGGGGTGACAGCACTGTGGGGAGAAGAGATGATGGAGATGGTTGTTTGAGGGAAGCGTTTAAAAGTGGCAAGAATGCTAGAGGAGAAACCTCTTTCTCTGTGTCAGTGATCCAGTCCAGGACAGAGAGGGAAGAATAGTCCTGGAGGGGGCATCTGCAGAGACAGTGCTGGGCAATGTGGGGAGCACTAGGAGCTGGATACAGGTGCAGGTGGTCTGCAGGGCTGGGGTGGATCTGATGAAATCCCAGTTTTGCCTTCCCCATTCTGTAGGTAAGTTACCTGAATGAAAAGTTCCTCTTGACCAGAAGAAGAAAAATTGATCCCATGGTCACATTCCTGGAACAAATACAGTGTTGCTTTGAACTCTTTGAGCTGGGAAGGCTCCTAATGACTGTATTGACTCCACAGGTCCAAAACCAGAGAGCTGCTAGATCGTTTAATGTGTTTCACTGTCTAACAACTGCAGTGATTTATTCCTTGTAACAAGCCCACACAATGTTTTGCTATGCATGTTTTTCAGAGCTGTCTATTCACCAGTGCTATCTGAAAACTTTACTTTTTCCTTCAAAAACACAGCCAACAGTGGCGTTACATGTATTAAATTATAAACTGAACAGCTCCAAAGCTGAGAAATGCTGTTCTTGCTGTTTAGCTCCCATTTGGCACTCAACATTTGGGACTATTGAGGGCTTCTGCAGCTCTGCTTTAAATGTGAGACTGAAAAACAGAGCTGCCACCACTAAAAATGCAGTAGCAGCTGGGCTTTTGCATAGGAGATGGCACACGTCTGCTGGGTTTAGGAGCTTTCCTTGCTTTCACGTCCTCTAAATTATTTCATTCCATGGTGATTTTGCCTATTTCAGTTCATTTGGCCACGGGCATAAAAGTTGCAAAAATATTTGTAACAAGATGAAGGCTTTGACTGTTTTCTAGAATATAGGGAGCTGAAAAGAAACTTGAAAGTTTAATTAAAGGATTTAGAAAGTTTTTCCAGGAATCTGACTTGCAGAATGATGCAGCTGACGCTACAGGATTTATTCTCTTCCCTGCACTGTAGACAGCTACTACCATTACATTTCCTCTTTGTTTTTATTTTCCTCCATGTTTTTTTCTTGCTGAACAGCTTTTTCAATTCATTACTGCACCACGAATCCCCCTGTGCTCAATATGAGAATCATTACCATATTTATCATCTATACACATCACTGTAATCACCTTTTATAGTTCCCGCTGGTTTTAGCATGCCTTATAAATGGCCACTCATTCATGTGCCCACACAAGGAATATCAGTATACAGTATTGGTCCTGAACCTCTATTTAGAGGTGTTGTTTAATTTCTTACTTTCTAGACATGCTTAGTTTAACACAGGTAGTGAGTGTTCTTGGAAACTGATGGCAATTGATCCTTTGAAACAGTCATAGTTAAATGCGTGGGGAGGGGGGTATTTTTAACTTTCTTCAGACCAAGAATAGAAATGAGGTTTTATTTGTCTGAAGCAGGCTCATTTCTGTCTCTTCAAAAAACTTTGCTACGTAGATCCCCTTTTTCAAATTACATGTTAAGTTTGTGAATGAAAGTGCCCAAAGTCCTTGCTAATAAATGTCTGTAGAAGCTGTTTTTCATTAAAATTGCAAAAGATGTCTACTCTCACTGGCATGTGTTTTCATGTCTGGTTTCCTTCCTCTTTTTGTTTCACAATCCTCCAGAGGCACAAAGGTTCATAAAATATAAAATTAATAACAAAATGCTGCCTCAATAGTGTAAATTTAGCATTCAGCCTTTTCTCACTCAGGATGTTGCTACAGTTGGGAAAAATGGCACTTGTGTGTTTCGCCCCTTCCCACCTTCTCGTATCCACCGGCCACCCTGTGTAGCCCTGCGTGCGCTGGTGGTCCCTCTCCTCCGCTGGAGGAGTGACTAAGTAGAAATGTGCAGAAAGAAGCATCACAAGCTCAAGATTTCACGTGCTTGGGCGCTCTCATTTCCATTTTCTCTGCCATCTTTCCTACCCGCCTCTCTCCCCTCCCCAGCCCCACTGGCTGTATTCCCTCTGTACCTTGATCCTCCTTTTTTTTTTTTAATTTTTTTTGTTTTGTTGTTGTTGTGTCCCCTAATCCCTCCTCCTGCCTTCTCCCTGAGTCCTGCCATCTGTTTGTCACCCTCCGTCCCCTGTGAGAGCAGAGGGGTCTCCTGGCTCTGGCGCAGGGATGCTCCCAGGATGCACAGGTGGTGCTCGGGCTTTCCCTCCCTTTATTTTCCAGAAAACCCGCTGGCCCTCTCTCACGGTTGGGAGCAGATGGTCTTTCTGCAAATCCCCCAGGTGGCTGGCTCTCTTGCAGGCACAAACATGCGGCCTGGGAGCAGCTGCCCTGGAATTTTCAAAAAGGTGTAAAAGAAAAGAAAAGAGGTTTTTGGGGTGTTTTTGTTTTTTATTTTTTATAATTAGCACCTTTCTGTTTAAATGCTAGTTTGAATCCTGTCCATTTGTTTCAGCTTGTGGGTACCTGTCTGCCAGGAGCTGCCCCAGACCTAAGTGTTTGCACCCTAGGTTGTAGGAGGACGCTGTCTTGCCAAGGTCAGCTATTAAGCCTGGGTGGACCCAGCAGACTTTCTTCCCAGCTGTCTAGGAAGGAGTTGTGTCATCCCAATGAGCCGGCGTAGGGAGGCCTGCACACTCCTGCTTATGCAGTTGCACAAGGAACTTTACCACCTTATTAAATTAGCACAAATCAAGCCTTTTGGAAAAGACTGCAGAATCATTCACTGTTCAGGAGGCATGACTGAACTGGGGTTAAAGCTTGCCTGCTTCTGTTCAATGCGCATTACGGGATGCATGCGCTGTCCTGAGCGCAGAACTTAGCCGCTGCGCTGTGTAATAATCCTAGACGTGCTTCCGATTCACATAATAACCTTGGGCACTCCACTTAAGTGTGTGGTATCTCAGCTCTCCTGTGGGTGAGATGAAAGGGGAGAGAGGTGATTAATCCCTTCCTGGCTTATTCGGAGGTTTAATTGTGAACTCTCTCTAAAGCACTTCACGTTGGTACAGAGGTTTTTTCATACTCATATCCTATTTCTTCTAAATATCTCCTGTAAATAATGTCATTCTACAAGGCTTTAAAATGTTACTCAAACCTAGCTTGAGTATGAGTGATCTTGGAGTGCCTTAATGCTAACAAACTGTGTCCACCCCATGGAAAACAACTTCTGAATGAAAGCCCAGGGAGTTGAACTCTTTAAAACAGCCACACATGACCTTCTGAAACACTTGAGCGGCTGGTGGAGTAGATCTGCTAAGTAGGCCTTTCAACCTTAAAAGTGTTAAAAGGGTGGTACAATCTCATTTTCATTACATGCACATAGCGTATCTGCAACCATAAAATAACTTATTAAAAAAGAAGTATTGGAAAAATCCTGACAGTGAAGTTTTTTGTGAAAGCTGCCAGTGGAGAGAGCAGATTGCCAAATGTTATCCTTAAAACAATAGCAAACTAATAATCTTATGGTTACCTCAAGTCTTTTAATTTCTCACTCCTTTCTATAAACTCTGGCTTGGCCTTCCCTGCCAAAGGGGTTTGCTCTGTCTGTCTTGGATTCAGTTCCTGATGGGGGGGCCCAAGTGGGGACAAGGGCACAGAACGGTGTTTCCAGGCAAGGTCAGTCCCTGGTGGGAGAACAGGGTTAACTGTGCTAAGTTATTCTGCAGTAACAGCTGAAGGTCTTTCGCCTCACAGGGTCATGCAGCATCCCCAATGCCCATCATCTCACGGAGAGAAGAGCAAAGCTTCCTGCCTTTGGTGCAGAGAGGTAGAGTGTGGTTTGAGTGGCTCAAGTAGCTCACATACCTTTAGGATGGTATAGATGCTTTCACTGTTGAAAAGTAGCCCTCATGTTTTCTAAAATGAGTGATTTCAAGCCACTAGGCTCACAAAGAGGATAGCTGTGATGCCATGGTGCACAGATTGGAATTTATAGTCAACAGATGGAGGTGCCCAGAGCACGTAAAGGTTAGAGTACTTGTCTGTGTGATCCAGAGCAAGCAGCCTGGTGGCTACTCCTTCCGTCTCTCATGGAGAAGATGTTCTGCCCTTAGTAAGTTTGGGAGAATGAGAGGCACACGCTGGAGTCACTTGCTGTTTCTCTCCATAATTTAGCAATTTGCTCTCATGTCCCACAGGCATGCTCTGCATTTAATCCCTGGTCTGGATCTGCTCTGAAGTTGATGCAGAATGAAACCCAATGCTGAAATTCCAATGAGAACTGTTTTGTGAAAAAATGTCTTCTGACCAAACTAAGTACCTCCTTGGGCTAGTGGTGCCCTCAAAGGAACTGTTCATCAAGTAACAGATCTTTTTTTGTTGTTTCTGTGGGGGTTTTTTTGGTGACGCTGTCTACGTCTGGAGCACAGGTTATTTTATCCTGTCTCCTTCCAGTTGCGGGCAGTGACATTGGAAGAAACAGATGGGCCCAGTCTATTAATACATGGCTCTGTGATTGGTGTCACCAAGACAATTTCGGGTTTTTCAATAATGGGATGGCCTACGTGGCACCAGGCTTGCTGGCGTCAGGTGGGGTTCACCTTTCTGAAAGG
Organism: Charadrius vociferus; assembly: GCF_000708025.1. NCBI lineage: Eukaryota > Metazoa > Chordata > Aves > Charadriiformes > Charadriidae > Charadrius > Charadrius vociferus. Next base: position 370,284 of record NW_009646943.1, read on the forward strand.
GGCAAGGGTGTCTTTGCTCACAAGCTAGTGGGGCTCATTGGCAGAGCTTGAAGCAGGAGGGGGGATATCGGGCTTGCCTGTGACAAGCTGTGGAATGACATGCCAAGGTTAGAGGGACAGGGTGCTAGCGAGGGCTTTCAGCTTGTTGCTCTGGGATGTGCTGGCTACACTGCAGCACACCTGAAGTCTTACAGAGATGAGTCAGGGGCTCTCAAGGTCACAGGAGCCAAGAGGGAAACACCACTGAAATACCTCAAATGAATTAAGGGGTGTTCCTCTAAGAAGGTGGCACAGCCAACAGCGCAGCTGAAGTGCCTCTGCACCAGTGCATGCAGGATGGGCAACAAGCCGGAGGAGTTGGAAGCCACTGAGCAGCAGGAAACTCAGTTGGCATTAGTGAAACTTGGTGGGATGAATCCCATGACTGGAGTGTGCTATTGATGGCTACAGGCTGTTCAGGAGGGACAGGCGAGGAAGGAGAGGCGGTGGGGTAGCCCTGTATGTTAGAGAGTGTTTTGGTTGTCTAGAGCTTAATGATGGTGATGAGAGGATTGAGTGTTCATAGGTAAGAATCAGGGGCAAGGCCGACAAGGCAGGTATCATGGTGGGAGTGCCTTACAGACCACCCAACCGGTTGGAAGAGGTAGATGAAATATTCTGTAAGCACCTGGGAGAAGTGTCACAATTGCTAGCCCTTGTTCTTGTGGAGGACTTCAACTTACCAGACATCTGTCGCTCTCTACAACTACCTGAAAGGAGGTTGTAGCGAGGTGGGGGTCAGTCTCTTCCCCCAACTAACAGGCGATAGGACAAGAGGAAGTGCCCTCAAGTTGCACCGGGGGAGGTGTAGATTGGATGTTAGGAAAAATTTCTTCACAGAAAGGGTTATCAAGCATTGGAACAGGCTGCCCAGGGAAGTGGTAGACTCACCATCTCTGGAGGTATTTAAAAGACGCGTAGATGTGGTGCTGAGGGACATGGTTTAGTGGTGGACTTGGCAGTGCTAGGTTAATGGTTGGACTTGATGATCTTGAAGGTCTTTTCTAGCCTAAACGACCCTATGATTCTAAAATCAGGAAATCGGAAAACAAATTGTTTCCTAAGCTGCCTGCATGTGGTGGCTTGCAAGGTTCTCAGAGTGGAATTAAACCCCTGTGGTAATTTAGGTCAGTGTGCCTTGGTGCATCTGCGGGGCTGCCGCAGCTTAATTGATGAGTCAGTTTAATTCCAGTTCCCCAGCCTTGGGTCCTGCACATGCCTCTGACTTTCTGCCAGCACAGCCTTACAAGGACATGGTGTTGGTGGAGGAACACAGTTGCGCTCAGAAATTGTTTTCTGTCTGTGTAGTGATAGGAGCAATTGAACACCCAAGTAAAGCAGGCTATAAAATAAAAGTGTTAATCCCACAGTTATACACTCTGTGTCAGGAAGCAGGTGTATAGGGATGAGAGAAAACTATACGTGACCTGTTTCTCTCTTTTTCTCTTCCCCCAGTGTGAATTGAGGACAGGCTTTTCCTGAACCTAACTCCATAATGATTTTTTTATTTCCTTCTTGAAGCTCTTTGCCTTCCGTCTCCCTTTATCTGTCTTTGATATATGTCATTTTCTTTACCACCCAACCATCCCCACGTTAATTTTGTTGAAAGAAGATCTGGGGTTGGCTCCCAGCCACACGGGTTCCCCTTGTGCGGCTTTTTCCTCTCCTAACCTTCGAAGGCGGCCGGCGGGGCTGTTGGTCGCGGCAGGATTCCCTGCAGTAACAACCTGCCTGTGCCTCCTCCCCGCCACAGCTCCCCGAGCATATGGCTGGCTGCATAGTCTCCCTTCCGCATCGCTCATTTTTTTTTTTATCCCTCTTTAGCACATGGGGGTTTGCGCTTCAAAGCGTGAGCAGGCTTTGATGCAAAACAGAGGTAGAATTTATTCTCTAAAACATCTCTCGGAGAGAATTTTTATGCGCAGAATGACATTCAGCTTTGGGAAGTCTGAGTGGCAACTGTTTTACAGACGGGGAATTTGGGACAAGTTCTTCCTTTGAGGGTAGCCCTCCTTTGCTTCTGCTCAGGGTGTTTTGGGGTTTTTTGTTTTGTTTTGGGTTTTTTTTTTGGGGGGGGAAGAGGTGGTGGTGGTTTGGTGGGCTTTTTAGCACCCTTCTTAATCAAAAACAAAGGGACAAGCATCGAGCATGTGCATTGAAGTATTTAAAGTTTTTTTTTCCCCCTTTGTTTATCAGAAAAGCTTCAGAAAATGTAGGTGAGGATACCGCATTGAGGAAAAAAAGTCTTCCTGGATTTGAGATTTTAAACTAATCTGTAAGAACTGTGTTGTTACAGGGAACGTGTGGTAACATTATAACGGGCACGTGGATGTTGTTCAGGCACTTGTTCAAAGGTCTTATTTCTCTTTTCAGGTGGATATTTTAGAGAGGATCACTAGCAAATACTTAATATGTTGTACATATGTACTGATTCCCTTTTTTTCCTCTCTAGGTAAAAGCATGGATGAAATTAAGAAGCTGCTGTTGTTGGTTCTGGGATGTGCTGTGCAGGTGAACATTCATTAAAGGCTTGAAAAATAACATTTTTTTTTTATCTGTTGTTTGGTTTTGTTTTTTTTTCTGGACTGAGAAAATCCACCCCAAAATCAGTGCTGTATGAACAGATCTCCAGCTCAAGACATCTTGTGAGCTGAAATTGTGAGAAGATACAATAGGTGAATGAAAGAAATGCAGGGGGAAGGAAGCACGCTTTGTGATAGCGGCAGCCTCAATTTGTTGTCAGTGCTTAATCAGCCACAGGATACGTATTCCTGCAGCTAAGTAGTCCACTTTGATAATAAAGTGGGAAGAGATAAGCTTTGAACAGCGTTCAAAGATTGTTGTTGGTTTATTTTCTTACTATTTTAAAATATGGAGTGGAACAGTACACGTGAATGCCAAACAAGTAGATAAGCTAACAGTCTAAATATTTGTTTAATGAATCCTGATTTTATTTGCATAATCTTTTGATTGCATGTTACGTGTCGAAAATCTGAAATGAATAGATACTTTGTATATTCATGTAGGGATTTTTATGCAGCACTTGCTAAAATAAATAGACGGGCAATGTATATGGGAAACTCCCCAGAAATGCATGACAGTTACCAGATAAAGAAATCAGTGTTCTGCTCACCAAACCTCCGCGGCGGTAAACAATAGCCACGTTGCAGGCTAGCCTTTGCTTATAATTGACCATTTGTAGGTCTGTCTAGTGTTTTTGTCATGCCTTAGGACACTTACCCTGCTCAGCTATGTCAAGTCAATTATGTCAGGGTAAAGCTCTCTACGTACGGCTGCTCTGAACTATCTCAGTGTTGCACTGCGGCACAAAGAATAAAGGTCTGGTTTGGCAAGCTGCTGTGCATCCTCAGTCCCCGTGGACGGGTCTGAGGTTCTTCCCAGGGAAAGGAGTGGTTGAGACTCAGAACCAGGCTCCAAAAGGACACTGTAAACGAGTTTAAAAACACCTCTTTAGTAATGCTTAACTTCTCCATAATGCCGCGTTGTTACAAGAGGGCAGTAATGTTGTTAGTGGACAATCACAGATACACAGATAGCAGCCGTCTGCCTCTTTTAAAGCCTTAAGTAAAAGATTTGCTAAAATCTGTTTGTCTGAAATGTCACTCATTTTTATCCAGAATGTTTCCCAACCCCGTTTTTAATCTAGAACACATGTTGACTTAGTCCAACAAGCAACATTTTGCATTGATGTGAATAGTATATAAAGTGATGCATCTCTTTTCATTGCCAAAACCGAGCAAAATGCAAACAGCAAAGCAGAGAGGTTAAATGATGCAATGTAAATGTAGGTTTGCGTTTCTGCAGCTTCATTAATGAAGCTGTGATGATTTCCTCCGGCTGTTGCCCCACCTCTTGATCTCGTTGTGTGTTGAACTTGTTTTTAAAGAGCAAAACCAGCCATTTAACTCAGCCTTAATTGTACTGACTGTAAAAAGTTTAAATAATTTAATGCATAATTTGTTTCATGCTCCATATGGAGCAATGAAGTATTATACCTTCTAGTGTGACAAAGTGTAGATCTTGAACGCTTTGTTGTTAGCAATGTGAGGATTTTTTTTAATTATTTATTTATTTACATGAAATATGGTTCGGTAAGTTTTAGGATATGTAGCACTGTTTCAGGATCTGTTTTCTTTTAACAGTGTGAAAGAAAAGAAGAGTTTATTGAAAGAATAAAACAACTGGATATTGAAACCCAAGCTGCCATTGTGTCGCACATTCAGGAGGTGGGACTCTCAGTATTGTCTCTTTTGACTTTTTATCTCTCCCTTCCATGACTTAATAGGGATTTTTGCTGTGAAATATTAGGGTTTGGAATTTCATAATGGATTCATGAACTTCACAAAAAAAAAAGATTGAATATGTTACTGCAATCAAATGATAAGATGAAAATGATAGATGCTGGGAACATCGCTTGGCTCAGGGGTCTTCTAAAGAGTTACAGTGATAAATGCCTTGCTTGCCAGTTACAGGCTATGCAGAAGGAATTGTTGTAAGGATACATGTGTAATGTTTCCAAAAAGCATGTATGATTTAGGAGCTGCAGTGCCCCTTGCAGCAGTGGTGCAGGCACTTAGTCCCCAAGTCAGGTGGTAGGTGAGACACAGGCTCCTCAAGAGGCTTGCTTCGGACTGTGGCCTCTGAGCACAGATGGTCTTGAAGAGTGTACTCTGCAGCTGAAATTGGACGTAAACTCTGTTTTTAAAGAGACGTTTGATCCAGGGATAAGTATTCTTGGACTTCTAAGGCTTCTGCAGAAGGAAGGAATACAGGTAGGCGTTAGGAGCCAGCTTGCTTTGGAGAACCAAAGGAGAGCCATGTGGAAACAGCCCCCGCTGGGAGTTCCCCTTGCCAGGAGCGGGCACTGACTGCGGCCGGGTGTCAGTGCTGCAGGTGTAGAAAGCCCAGTATGCTTAGATTTGAGGAACAAAGAGTGAAAGTCTAAGACGGGAACTTTTTTCTTAACACTTAAAAAAAAAAAAAAAGTTCTGCTTTAAAAAGCTTAAAATCCTGAAGAACTAAGCACATGGTTATGACAAAAGCAGGAACAGACTTTAACTGACCTCGAGAGACTTGCCTGACATTTCTGCTAAATGATTCAGAGGAAATCAGTTTGGGTAAGATAGAAGTTGAAAGGTACACTGCTAGCAGCAACCACAGACGTTTCTGCTAAAGGCAGCTCCTCCCAGCTGTATCCGCTGCAAATTGCAAATTCATTGAAAGCAGGGCCTCTTTGCAGTGAGCCTACTGTTCAGTGTGGGATCAGTCCCGTCAAATCCCTGTGGTGACCACCTCAGGGCCCTTACTGCAAGGGTGACCACCTTGCAATAAGACAGACCCGTACTTCTAATATACAAGCATATGTGCTATTGATCATGCTATGTATCTGATCACTTTTAAAAATCAGCTTTCATAATTATAAAAAAATCTAAATACCAGAAATTTCTGGGTAGTGTTACAATTAAGGTAGTTGTGTTTGTTATTTGCAACCTGGTTTTCTGTGAAATGTGGTATGTTTTTTATTTCATCAGTAGAAGAACTTGGGGGATGCAGTATATACAGCAAACAAATTAGTGGAAAGAATTTTTTTTTTTTTGGTTCCTGTTACTAGGTGACTCACAACCAGGAGAATGTCTTCGATTTGCAGTGGCTGGAGCTCCCAGATATGGCCCCAGAAGAACTAGAGTCTCTCTCCAGGAATATGGTTTTCCACCTCAAGAGGCTCATTGATGAGAGAGATGAATGCACAGAAGTACGATGACTTATGTCTCCCATATAGAGCTCATGTGAAGCAGCAGATGCAGGCTCCATTCATTCTCTTGTGTCTTGTTTGTGCACTGGGTTTCTATTTCTTCAGCTCCTTTCTACTACACCTCTGAAAACCTGTAGAAAGATTTTGACTTTTCCATTGATTCTTTTGTAAACACTAAGGTCTGGTGAAGTGATTGCTGAAGAGGAGTGTAGCAGTCTCTCCATGAAGTGGAGAGACTAAAATATTCGAAGTTGTGACTTTGTCTTGAGATTTTTGTCTCGGCGTGTCTGCTCAGTCATTCATCTTTGAGTGACTGCTTGCCTGTCTCTCCATCATGGGCTTCCAGTGTCTTCTCTAGTTTTCTTCTGTGTGAAGATGGCCTGATCTGTTGCTGACTGATCAGTTCTTTTCCCTTCAGATCTCTGGGGGAGGCTTTTCCCGTTCTTTAACCTTTTAATTTTCCGTCATGCTTTTGACTCTGATTGTATTAGTTAAAACTGTTAGTTGTTAAGGTTTTCATGAATTTTCCAAGCAAAACAGACTGCTTATTTTGAGCATTGGAAGGGGAATGTTTTAGTGGTCTGAGCATAGTGGAGATTTCTTTCCTCCTCTGTGTAACCTTCCCTCCTGGCTATCACTTGAATTCTGTATAATGCCAGGCTAATAATTTTCTACATTTATAAATAATTTTTAGATACTTGGAAAGCAATGTATAATTCTACTGTTTATGTTTTGACACTACATAAGTCTCTGTATTTCCAGGTCATTGTAGATCTTACTCAAGAGAGAGATTATCTGCAGTCTCAGCAACCACCAAGTCCTCTGAAAGCACCAAGTCCAGATTCTTCACCAAACCCAGCCAACCCTCTTTCAAATGAAGACAAGCAGCACCTTGCAGTTGAGCTGGCAGACACGAAGGCTAAATTAAGAAGAATCCGGCAGGAGCTGTGAGTCACCAGTGATTTGTGCTTCTAGAGAGACTTGTATATTGTCTTGTGCATCCTGAAAATGCAGGTGCCTGTCGGCTTCAGGACACTGGCCTCCATGGGACCTCTCGGAATCACATCTTTCAATTTTTTTATTCATAGCAGTTGGAAGCTAGTATAGGGGTTCCATCTTTCTTAACTGGTCTTTAAACACAGAGTGATGGCTACTTCCATTTTTGGTTTTGTGTCTCATCTCTCTTCCCCTTTTCAAAATGCCAACTGCTAACTGCACTTTTTGATTATTAGTGGTAAGTCCAGAGGCCAGTGAAGCTTGCTACGACAGCAGTAGCACCAATGAGATTTAAACAGAGGTACTTAGTATAAAAATAGAGTTGTAAACTCAGATCCATGATATGTATGTGGTATCATGAGAAACATCCTCTTGTTTTTATGAAGCTGTCATGACAAGGAGGCTCTGTGTTTAGAATATGCTAGGAGATTTCTATCTTTCTTTCCAGATTCCCTGCAGTATCCATAGAATGACTATTGTTTTAGGGGAAAAAAAAATAGTAGTTCCTCACTAAGATTTTTCTAATCCTTTTCAGGGAAGAGAAGTCTGAGCAGCTTGTAGATTCTAAACATGAAGTTGAGCAGCTCACCCTAGAACTACAAAAAATAAAACAAGAGGTAAGATGGGCTCATTTTACTGTGACAGTCTTTCCTATTTAAAAAAGCCTCTTTCAATGTGAGGCTAAAAATACTACTATGCCTATTTTTTAATGAAGAAATTGGGTTACTTCATCAAGCTGTTTGATGATAATAGCTACGGCATAGCAATGCTACATTTTCCACTTAACTGGTGAGAGCAGTCTCAACTGTTCAGCTTGCAAATAGCCCCATAATGCCTGAAGCTTATGCAGCATCAGGCATTAGAAATGTCAGAGTCCCAACAGGCTGAAGAACCTCTCTGTCTGGTACAGAATTTACTGGCTAGTACTCCTGAACCACCGGAATGCTATTTGCCTATGCTTAAAATAAGCACGTTACTAAATAAAAATAAAGTTTAAAGAACATGCTTTGAAGTATTAACTAAGATTTTTCTCCCTGCTTATTCCTCACTTCCACAGAATATCCACCTGGCCTCAGATGCTCGCTCTGCCCGAGCATACAGAGATGAGCTCGACTCTCTGAGAGAGAGGGCAAACCGTGTGGAGAGACTTGAGATGGAACTTGTTCGGTGCAAAGAGAAACTTCATGATGTGGATTTTTACAAAGCTCGCATGGAGGCAAGTGAAAATTGGGCAAAAGATTTGCTGAGTAATCCTTAACATGTGGCTTTTGTTGTGTTACCGGTTCATGTGTCATTTGTCATTCAGCTGACTGTAGCAAAACATCAGAGCAAGTGGAAATTTCATAACATACATCATCGTTGTTGACTTAGCAACATTAAAACTTCTTTCAGTGGCAAGAAGGACTTGGTGCACACAAAAAATAAATACCCATTAATTTTAATAAACTCTTTTTAGTTCAGCATTATGTGGCTAAACAGGACAGACCTTTTCTGGATGCTGCTTCTCGAGAATCCGGACTTTTAGTCTAGCCTTGAAAATTTACTCTTAGGTAAAATGTCTGTGTTCCAGAGTTGATCCTTTGACCAATGTTTTAAATGTCATGTATAAATTAGCTAAATGAATGTCTGGGTGTTTTTCCTTAGGGTTTTGTAGCGGATGAAACTGTTTTAAAATGGCTGGGCATTTTTAAGCATGACCTCAGATGACAAATTCTAACTAGCCTTTTTTGCAACTGTTCCTTGCAGTAGAAAGGAGAGAAAATTTGGATCTTCCCTACTGCCCTGAGTAGGGTATGACAGTGAGAAATGTATAGCTTTGTTCCAGTAGTAATGCCAGTTACTCAACTTAGTCACCTGCAGCTATGCCTGTCCTGGAATTAGTAATTAACTTAGGTTGGAAAGGACCTTGGAGACCATCTAGACAAACTCATTGCTCACAGCGTGGCTGACCTTAAATTTAGGTCAGACTGCTCTTATTTTCTCTCCTTGCAGTTCTTTGAGCCATTCCCATCTAAACTCTCAGTAATCCACATACGTAACACTTCAGCTGAAGTCAAATAAATATCCAGACTTGCTGAACACATGGAGATTCAGTAATTGACAACCTCACTATAATTAGATAAAATCCCAGGTCTGAGGTAGAAGAGTGATGTTGAAACTCACATTTGCCAGGCCTCTGGCTGAGAACACAGACCTTATTTCTGCTCTATAAACTCTACTTTTAAGCACTTTTTTTTCCCTCTCTAACCTAAGGGGCCAGCTAGCTGCTGCTTCTTATGAATAGGGTCACTAAAATGGATGGTTATTGAATGTAGTCATAGACTACAAAAGCCTGTCTTCCCTCTCAGTAATTCCCAGTTTACATTAGGAAATATGAAGTTCTGGCTCTCTCTGTTTTCCTCCCTCAAGCTGGCAAATCAGCCGTGCATTAAACTGGCACACTAGCTATCAGCGTGGCATCCTGGCATTTCCCTTTTGGCTGCGCTTAGCTTCTAACTGCTGCTCAGATAATTTAGCTGGAGCTAGGAGAGGAGTTTTTTTAGTCTCGTCTTCATCTGAGATCGAGGGAGTAGCTACTTCTGTTCCTGAGTTCTCAGCCTCCTCGCTTGTCCTAGAGCCAGCAGTTTCCTGCTCTGCTGTCTGCATGCTAATCTTGCTTAACACGTCCTTCAGTAAAGAGACCTCCACTTCAGTTTCAAATTTGTTCCAAGTTTCCTCACTCCCTCTTCCACTCTGTCAAGTTTTTGGTGAAAGTATGCAACATCAGAGATGAGTGTTGGCTCTCCAAGGGTACCTCCCTGAAGTACGGTAGTGGGACAAAGAGTATTTCCCATTGATGCGGCACATTTCTAATTCCGGGCCACAGTGTGGCCTCTAGCAAAAGTTGTTGCTGCTGTAGGGGCTGAGCTCTTCTAATATGCGGCAGGATTGCACAGCTGTCTGCAGGCTGCCCTGTGGTCTAGGATACCCAGAGGGTTTCACATTCTCACCACTCCCTCTCCCATCATTGATCAACTCTTGGCACAGCCATGGACTGCCGGTGTTGAGCAGTGGCAGCGTCAGGCAAACTCCACTGGTTTCATGCTGATACATTCAGAAGATGCCACAGGGCGCTATTCTGTCTTTTTTTACAGTCATGGAGTAGCACAAAGGCTGTGCATAGTAGCCAGTATCTAGCTTTCCATGGCCCCTCAGTTTTCTGTCGTATTTGTCTCAAGTCTTCTACCCCTCCTGGAGTCAGTTCTGTGTCTGCTCAGATTCCTCTCACTCCCTCAACAACTGTTTGACTTACAATTCCAAGTTGTAAGATTTGTGCAGGGTTGTAATGTGGTAGAGATTTTTACCACTAGATAGTACAGTGCTGATTCATCTCATGGCATTTACTGGTGGCGGCTGGCTTCCTGAGCTCTGAGTCTTAAGACCTGAACAAATCCCACAGAGGCACAGCAATGAAAAAGAAGGTGTGTAAAGTACAGCATAAGCCACTTTTCTATGGTAACGTGATACCGTAAGGCTCATAGGGTGCTGACAGGGTTGTTAATGAGCAGTGCCAAATTGGTAAGTAAGAAGAAAAAGTGAGTTTACCTTTGTGCATCAATGCAGAAAGCTATTAAGTGAGCACTTAAAAATCTTTTCCTTCTTGTAATTCACATACACATTTGGTAGTTTGAGCAAAAAATATGGAATGTGCTCTGTGTATGATACCATGGCAAACTTTCAGAATTGTGAGCAAGCTTACAAGTAGTTTCTGAAAGCACACGATACAAATCAACGGTGGTGGCAGGAAGAGATTTCGGGAGCTGTTGCAGAAGGAGTGCAAAAGGAGCAAGTTTTTCTTATGTGAACATAACACATTTAGGCATGTGTGTTGTTTTCCTCCTTGGTACATCTTGACAAAGTTGTTCAGGAATGACATTTTAATTTGACCATCGTTCAAGGAACACGGAGATAAAAATGCTCTGGAGACCTTCCTGCTGGTGTGGCTTAATGAGGTCGTAACTGTGAATGTGGAGGAGCAGGCTTACTGCAGGGCTTCCTCCAAGGAGGTGCATCTCCCCAGTGTAAGGCTGCCCTCCGTCATTCCTCTGCGTTGAACCTTGTGCTGCTCCAGGAGATCAGATTATTTTCTGAGGCCAGGGAGTCTGCCTTGCCCATTCTTCCTCCTTCTCACTGCAATCACATTTCCACGTGGGATGGCAGGAAGAATTTATGTGAATGTTGAAAAAAGCAAAAGCATCTCTTGTATGTTTTCATATAGCTGTCCAAGGCAATGTTTGATTGCCGCAAGACGGTAACTGTGGCAAGGCTCGGTAGGGGCAGCTTCTGAACTGCCAGAAGGGAGGGGTTTGAATGCTGTTTAATAACTAGGTCTGCATGCATGCGCAAATTCTCTAGTTTCAGATTTAAACAATCCAATTGCTACTTTAGTTTCTGAAAATGTTTTCCAGTAGCAACACACCCTGATTGTGCAACCACTTACCCTCAGAGTTAATTGTAACCATATGAGTACACAATGCATATTCTTAAACCTATTTCAAGGCACAGTGATACAGGATCAAACCACAATATGTAATTTATTTTAGAAATTACAAAAGCAGAATTATGTATCTTGGATATTAAACCATCACAATTTAAGTGATATAAAACAAAGGTTTCTTTAATCCCTTGCCTAGTAAATTCAGTATATTTAAAAAAAAATACATCCACAACCAACTATTTTAGGTATTGATGTAAAAATAAACAAAATAATGTTGATGGGTTCGTTAATTAAAAAAACCCCAAACCTTAATTCCGGTGAAAGCACCACCACCCCATGACCACCACCTACTGATTGTCTAACAAGTGTGATTTGTAGTCAGACACACTATTAGCTCAACTATGTTATCCCAGAGACTTCGGGGAGATGTTAGTGCTGACATGTTTTAGTTAGGACAGTTTTACCTTCCAGGCCTTGTGATGTAAGTCTACAAAGCTCCCATGGAGTAATTATTTAAATTATATGAACTTTTCAATATTAAAACAACCTCAGATCACGGCTACAGCGGTGAGCAATGTTGACCTCGCCATAGCAGGCATTTCCACCAGGTTATTAATTGAAGATTTCATCAGAACTGCTTTGAACTGACATGTCCAGACCTCCTGGGCAATTGATGGAAAGTGCTTGTCTTCCATATGTTGCAGTTCCCAGTGATGTGTGGTTTGTACCAGAGCCTGGATATGTGTACGTACTTGGCACGTAGATTGACTCTTCATGAGACACTAAAATAACTGGTTCCTGCTTGGTAGGCAGTTTTGGGGATAGTTCTGAGGCCGTGGTTTTGAGGTCAGACACCACCTTACTTCTTTGGGCTGTGATCCAGATTGAGTGTGATGATCTAGCAAAGTAAACTCTTGTCGTGTTGCTGTTTCCTTACAGGTATTCCGGCAGCTTACATGAGAGCCGGCACATTTTGTGTTGGGTACTTCCTCTGGTCTGTCATCTGTTTAGTGTCAGCCTTTTTAGTTTGCCCACCTTGAAGTCACCCTGTTAGATCAGACTTGGCCCCAAATGCTGATTCTGTAAAATTAGTGTTTCAGTATTATTATTTAGTTACTTGCATACTCAGACATTTTAATTGCGGTAGTTGAACCACTTCATAAGCATTAACATACTTGTCCTTTTAATGCTATTATAGTAGGGAAATTTTTCCTCTCGTATTTTGCAAGTTGGTAGCTGACCCGCTGAGAGATCAAGGGCAATATGGTACTGCATAAGGTGGACCCATGTTATGCCACCTACAGTCAAGACGCAGCAAACAACTAAGATCACGTGCTGTGTAAGGCTGTTAAATCTTGGCCACCTCTAGTATCAGAAGGCAAGGGGAGAGGCTGTCGTCAGACACTCTTAACTTCTGCTTTACAGCTACTTTCCATTTTTCCGTTTTTTTTTTTAAATACCTGAGCCACATAAGGCTCCTTAAGGCTGATTTTACCGCCCCAAAATGAGAAGTCAGTTGCTGATTAAGCAGTGAAAGTTATTTGCTCATGCCTGATGATCTTTCAGGAATCTACTTGGTTTGGATGTTTGTGGTCTGAGAGAGCAGACAGCAACACTGATGTCAGCAGAGACTTCACATTTTGAAGACAGTTGTCCAGGAATAAACTTGTCAAGCCACAAGCGTTTCATCCTGTCTGTGTGCACATTTTCCGGTTTTGCATATTTCATTGGAGTAGGGGAAGGGATGGGGGGGAGAGGGGGGAGGAAAGCAAAGAAACACAAAAGGAAATTTCTCTAGAGAATCAAATAATCTGCTTCTCGCCCTACTGTAACTCTTCTGGGCAAAAATCCTTCCTGTATCCATTTAATCTTTTAAATGCTGATATGTTCCTGCCATAGAAAATTCTGCCTCTGACTCAAGACTTATCTGAGGATCAACAAGAGTAGAAGCTAGCAGTGAGATATTATAACTTGAAATAAGACATAATTTAATAAATGTGTTTAAAACATGACCAAGAATACACGGCCAGATTTTATGCCTTGGACATTTCATGTTTCTGGAGATAAGATACTTGAATGCACAGAGCTTCATTTATTGCTTTGCAAAGAACATTTCTAATCTGTGGCTGCAGCAGAATAATAAGTTAAATTTTTACTCGGTAAAAACAGATCCAAAAGCTGTAATGGATAAGCAACGTGGCTTGCGCAGTTAATGCTCTTGTGTTTATTGAGGATAGGGCAGGGTGTGTTAAGTGATAAGTATAAAACAACTTTTTTTGTTTAAGTGAATTAAAATTCTGTTCATGAGAGAGAGAAACTCTATTAAACAGACATTTACACGTAACTGTACTGAAACAGGGATATAGCCATAGTATATATTGGTGGCTAGTGCTCCCCAATGTGTTTTGAATACGCTATAACATCCCTTGAAAGTAAATAATCTATTTTGAAGCTGGGGACTACAGTGAGTTGGCTAAGGAAATGGTATTACAGCAGTGGAATTGGAATTGAACTGTTGCTCTTCTGTGTCTTGAGACTCTTTGGTGCACCTCTTGATCTAGTCTCATATAAGGCAAAAGGAACTCCATTAAACTTCTAAAATTCATCAAAAACCAATAAGAAATATTAGATTTACTCGCATTAATGACTCAGATAATTAAACATAGTATCATCTCCCATTAAAATATCAGGTAAAAACTTTTTTATGAAACAGAGAAACATGTCAAATCTCTTTCTTGTGTTTTGCAGTATCAGTTTAATAAAGTCACCTGGTCTTTGAAAAGTCAGTTTACGTAGAGATTAACATTGTTACTTTTTCTCCTTAGGAGTTAAGAGAGGACAACATCATATTAATTGAAACAAAGGCCATGCTAGAAGAACAGCTAACGATGGCAAGAGCTCGTGGTGATAAACTGCATGAATTAGAGAAGGAAAATTTGCAGTTGAAATCCAAACTTCATGATGTAGAGCTGGTATGCCCTCTCTTTTTCATTATGCTGATTTTTTGAACTTCTGTTTTTGTGCTAGGTCGCAGATTCATGTCACAGAAACCAGTGGAGACAGACAAATATTTCAACAGTGCTTTTAAAGAGGTCTTTGATTTGAACATTATGTACATGAATTCTTCAATTATTATAATGTTAACAGTGTAAATATTGCCAATGCTACTTTGTGTGAGACTGATGAATTTAATATTATGCAAGAGGGTATATCGCAATTTTAAAATACAGATTGCTTTCATACATATTGATAACAGAGATTTTAAAATCTGTCAGTTAAGTAGAAATCTCTTATATACAGCAAATGAAATCTACTGTAGTAAATGATCTTTCTTTTTAAAATCAAAACCTCCAGCCATTACAGTGACTTTAGGAATCTGTTACCACTGTAAAATCCACAAAATTCCCAAATTTGCTTTTGTGTAAATCAGAGACATGGCTTATTGCTTCATAGACAAGGAAACATAAGAAGAGGCAGATTATTATCTACAAACAAAAAGCAACATTGGATTTTATAATCCCACTAGAAATAATAAATACTTTTTCATGTCTTGTATTTACTTAATGGTCCTCCTCTTATCTCACTGTGTTTTGAATTCTTGTGGGTTAAACTGTAATAGGGGTTTAACTATATAGGGTTTCCAACAGGGTCTGTCGGAAACAAAGATATTGAGGGTGCTGTGTGGAGTTATGTTTAATGACTGATTCAGGGCGTTATAAGGGTCATGTCACGCTCTAGCTTTTCCAAAGTGGCTAGTGGTTTTGAATGATGCTTTTCTAGGTGACTTGATCAATTTTTGGGTAATGTTTTCTGAAAATTTGGAACCCTCTGAGGCACTACTTCAGCTCCCACAAATGCAAATGGCCAAAATAGTCACAAGAAACAACAGTAGCCTGATTCTCCAGATCTGTTTTCTGGATATTTAAAACCCACAGATTGTCGCAGATGTTAATTGCTGATCCATATGACCGGATCCAAATGTGACGTGATGAGTTGTAGAAGCTCAGTAGAGTTCAAGGTTGTATCTGCAGAGTCACCAGCGCGTAAGTGCATGATGCTACATGTTTTTGAAGAGCTTAGGTCTGGAGACAGCTTGAATCCAGCCTGCCTTACTAGCCCTGGCTTGTACTGGCCCTGTCGTCACCCAGTATGTTCTCACTCCAGTCACCCTCCCTCCAAGTGTATCACAGACCTCAGTTGACTCTAAACGGGGCCAGTTGGGTGTCTCTGCGCTGCATTCTGTGGCACGTATGGCAGCCCACAGCAAACGTTTCATGCCGGACATGTATTTCAGTATCAAAGCACACAGTGTTTAAGGAAATTCTTCTACCCTCAACATTTGTTGTGCTTGTAGCAGTTCAACTGACAGAACAATCTTACGGATAAGCTGAATATGCATTTTCATTCATGCGTGTCTTGCACAGGACCGAGACACGGACAAGAAGAGAATTGAAGAGCTGCTGGAGGAGAACATGGTCTTGGAGATTGCACAGAAACAGAGCATGAACGAGTCCGTACACCTGGGCTGGGAACTAGAACAACTGTCTAAAAGCACGGATCTTGCAGATAGTGAGTACCAGCTGGGGTAGCTGCTGTTGTGTTGGTGGTCTCTTTCAGAGTAGACAGGTTGGTTGACTGAGACGAGGAACAGGAGTTGAGTCCTAGCTTGGAGAACTTCCCTCATACAGCTGCTTGACTTTGAACTTAGTTCTTCAGAACTTTGAAAATATATTCATTCTGGTTTCTTTTACTTTCTTTTGAAAGCATTAAAGTTTTCCTTTTATTTTGTTCGTCACTGAGAGAGTGACTTTTAAGTAAAATGATAAAAATAATAAAAAAAAAAAGCAAGCTTTGTAAGTGACAGGAGCAGAAATGTCACACCAAACACTGGGTATTTCTAACTGAATGGCTGGGAGGAGTCTGTAATCTTTAGTATTCTTTAATACAATTAGCACAGACAATTAGCTGGTCTTTAAGTCCCAGGAAGCATTGTATGCTGAAGTCATTTATTTTTACTAGATACTGAAAAATGTGTACAGTTAAAATAACTGGCTGATTTTTTTTTTTTTGAATGGTTGATTTGATTTCCGTGACTGTCACAAACATAACTAATGCTTCCTTCACTAGTCAGGTTTTAGCATTGGTTTGTGTCTAACATTCATTCTGTCTGTAATGCCAGCCTAAATAACAATGCCAAATGGGACTTGGGAAATTTAAGCTATTTCGTGCAGTTCGGGGTGCAGCTTTTATTGATTGCTCAACTGATTCCGCTAAGAGTTGTGTGTTTGGCGTTGGGTACCAGGAACAGTTTAACTTGAAGAGAAAGAAATAAATTAGAGTAAGCAGATGTTCAGTTTTCAGTAAAGCTGTCTAGAAGAATAGCTTTGTTTTGTAAAATAACTGAATGTGTGCCTGACGACAATTCTCAAATCTACTTGCTGCCTAGGATCTGAGTTCTCTTTACTAAGATTAATGGCTAATTAATTGTTGCTTTTAATTAATAATCTTGCAAAGCAGGTTTACCTTAGCCTGAGAAGTGAATGGCATTCTCTCCCTCCTTATGTGTAATCAAGGGTATTGCTTATTATGTTAGTCAGTGAGGAAAAAACACCATTCTCTCAAACCTTACAAATTTTGATGAAGGGTATTTCAGGAAAATGTAAAACTATCTTATTTTCTGGCTTGTTTCAAATACTAAGTTTTGCCCCCTTCCAATTTGGTTTCCCTAGTGATGTAACAGAAGGAAGGATGCTGGTTTTATTTTGTTATCTCTTATTTATTCATTTCTGTCAAACATAACTTTCAAAATTTGCTCAACAGAGTGGTTTAAGAAAAATGAAAAAAGATGAGATTCCTTCACTTGCACTAATGCTTAGCATTTCAGCACTGCAGCTCCAGAACCTGTCTGATTAACCAAAGAAAAACAGAGTAAGAGGAACTGAGAACATCAGTAATCTTTTGTATTCCATAGGAAAAAAAAAAAATTAGTGAAGGAAGCCTGATTTTTAAAAAACTAAGAACATTAAACTTTGAAACTTTAAGTTATTTCACGGAAGTGCTGTCCTACTTTCACAATAATTCTCTTTAAGAAGTTCCATTTCAATGCGTGGTGCTGTTCTGAATGCAGTTGGTTTGTACAAATAGAGTCAGTCTGCAAAGCTCTTTTGGAAAAACTCCTGCTCCTGGATTTCAAGCTGAGTCTACAAGGGTGGCAGATAGCTGAAGATTTTACCTACTAGTTTGGAATATTTTATTGAAAATGATTTTAAAAATAAGCATGGGGAAAAGTCATTTAGATGGGCTTTGCTTCAGGACAGAACTCAACTGGATTATTGAGTTAATGTTTACTATTTGAGTCTTCATTTGACCAAAACTCTCCAGGGGATGCTCCATAAAAGAGACAAATGGGATTTTACCATTCTCAGAAACTTGCCAGTTCTAAAGTAGTCAGTGTGTTGTATGTAATAGTGCTGATTATTTAGCAGGAGTGAATAATTTTCTGAGACTTAAAGACAATGTTAAAGTCAATTTCATATGAAATGTGTTTTTGAGGTGGAGGGTAGCAATTATTCCGTGTGAAACAGAGGGTTGCTCTTATAGTTAATCAGGTGCTGAGCCGGGAAAGGAACAGAGCAATGAGGCTTTGGTGTTGGGAGTTAAGGCTGAGAGGTAGTGAGACTTTTGATCTACAAACATTCGGAGTAAAATAACATCTCTGTTGTAAAACTTGCATAAATGTAGTTAGTTTAAGATTTCAACTTCAGACATTCTCTATGATCAATGTTCTGATGGATGTCCTATGCCTGAGTACCTGGTGGTAAAATATCCTCCCGGATTCAGCATAGTCTTGATGACGTAGCTGTGAAGATAAGCATTGGAACTCACTTTTGTAAGAATTTTTTCCACGACTATGTATGATCGAATACCTAAAGTTTTCACTACCTTTTATAAGTGCACCATCTCGCTGTTTTAGCAAACAGTTTGCAGTGGTTTACATTCCGCCTCAATTTATTTCCTCTGACGGAAGTATGACAGGGTATCAAAGTGTATTTTGCTACTAACATTAAACATGCTACTAACATGACCAAAGCAACTTTAAGAAGGGTTAGGAAAGTAACTTTTAAGATGGTTATCTGTTCAGATATCTGTTCCCCATTTAGTAAAGGTCTTAATTGTTATCTGTGAAAATGGGTTCTGTTTTTAACAAGTGTTTACTTAGCAGTCAAGCTGCAATGATAAGGATCTGACTGCAATTATCTTCATACAAGTGAATCTTAAGGACCTAGGAAGGGAGATGCTTGTGAATTGGTTAGTGCCACTTTCTGATTCTCATGTTTCAACAGCCAGAAAGTCCTTTGTGTTTGAGTTGAATGAATGTGCTTCGAGTCGCATACTGAAGCTAGAGAAGGATAATCAGAGCCTGCAGAACACAATCCAAGAGCTGAGAGATGCCTCCTTGACCTCCAGAGAGAGCAGCCTAAAGTTTGTGGAACTGGAAAAGGAAAATCAACAGCTTAGCAAAAAGGTAATTTGCTCACAGGAACAAACAAAGGTCTTCGGTTTTTAAACACTATGCACACAGGGTTGTATAACATTCCTGAACGATGAGGGATTGCAGGGAACTCACCCACATTCCCCAGAAGACTGGGCATGTTTTTGGGCCCATCTATTTAATTGCATTCTAACATTGGTGTATTCTATTGCCTTCTATTTCACTGCCTACTTACATGTGTCATTGTAAGCAAAAATGACTGTTCCTGTTTCATAAAAGCTGTCTTTCAGTGCTCGTTTGCCCATGTCTGTTGATTGTGTTGCTTTTTGTGGTCTTATGGCAGTCACTACGAGGCAAGGAAGCCATGGCCACATCGAACTATATGTTTTTTTGAAAGTTTTAATATTGTTTCCACATAAGTTGAATAAATCACACAGGTGAATTCAGGTCAATATATTTTTTAAAAAGTTTTTTTCTCCCCATAATCCTGGATCAGCTCTTTATTTAGTCCTTTTGGCTATTAGAAGTTCTCTAGTGTCTCCCTCTCCTCAAAGATCTGCGTTCTTTTCATCTTTGCAACAAACACGCAGGTAATAACTTCTTAAATTTATTTTTATATCTATGTGTGTTACACTCTATTATTAACTGTGATTACATTTAGCTCAAATGTCAGTTCAGTGCTTGTCCTTGTGAAACACAGTGCTCAGTTCAACTCCAGCCACTAGCTTTATTTTTGTCTGGCTGGTAACTTGCGTCCTGAACTCTGATTAACTGAGCCAAGTGCCAGTGGGGAAAGAGGATGCTTGCTAGTCTGAGTATAAAAAAATTTCCATGACAGTTTTTTCTGCGTTCCTACCTTCACTATATTATCCAGAATATAAACTCATTTCTTCTTTTCCCATTACTGCTGTAACCTCTGTGTGTGTGAGACATTCATACAAAGGTTTCAGTCCTCTCTGGCCTTCCTGTGGGCTAACTGAATGCTTTAAACGACAAGGGGAGAAAGAATCTAGATATGAAATGCTGTCTTGGATATGAAATACAGTCTTGGATTACCAGACTGTAACGAGCAGAGTGCCAGTTTCTTTGCCAAGAGAACAAGTATCCATCACTGGATCATTCCATCTTCTGGGAGAGATTCTTTTGCCACGTTGAGAGACCAGTTCTGCTTCTTGGCTTTCTTCTCTGAACGAGGAAAACTGTAAAAATTCAGTTCACTGTACTCCTCCTTCCACTCTCCCTTTTATGACCTGTTGTGTATGAGTAATTCACTCCAGCTCTAATTTACATGCTTAAAATTTGAGATCAAGGCATATAAAGCACTCAGCAGATACCTGTGGTGTACAGCAATTTAAGTCACGTGAACAACTGTGGTCAACTTTTGGCTTTGCCCCAGGCAGATTCCTGTGGGCATCTCTTGTTATGGCACCGTATTCGTGCCTGCAGTTGTGATTCCAGAATTAGTCTGATGTTTTTGATGATGATGAATGCGTTGACATGGTGGGGTCACCTACAGGTCTGGTAGTTATATAAGGCAAAAACCAGTAGTGGGGAATGCCTGTGTGGTGAAAGCGGAGCACTGTGTCTGTCAGACCAATAAGGAAAAAAAATGGCAGGTAAAATTACTACTATTAAGAGCAATTGAAACGCATTGAACTCTTCACCAGAGAAACAGAGAATATGATGGGAGCTGTTGACTGAATACCACAGGCCAGTCCAGTTGCTGATGGACTTCACTTCCTATTCAGGGAGATTTGGGGAAAAAAGGTAGTAGACAGTATTCTGTAGTCTGTACAAGACATACAGTTGTCTCTCAGTGTACAGAGACCCGATACATGATATGTAAAATAATCTTGATTTGAGATGTTTTATTGGTTTTTTTTTAAATCTTCTCTTTCTCTGATGTGTTTTTGTATTTCTCTCACACGTGTATCCCCATAATTAGTGGGTAATCATGTCCACAGGGGGGTGTGCTGGGGGAAAGGAGGATAGTAGGGGAAATCTCTCTGGTTCATTGCAGAGTGGTTACTACAGTAGGCAGAGGAGAGGGCAGAGGTTCTTAAAGACTGTTAAAGACAAGCACATATAAAGTCACAGGACAAGAGATAAAGAAGTGTTTTTCTCAAATGTGTTGTTCCTGTGGGTTTTTTTGTAACTTTCCCGAGATACCCATACCCATCTTGCCTCCCTAAAGTCCTTTAACTGGAGTCAGTAATCCACTGCCTGAGACTTTCAAAAATTGTTGTTCAAGTATGCTTGGCTATCTACTGATCCAGTGCTCGGAAGGACCACGTAGCCAGAACAGGATTATTCAGGTAGTACAAGAGGAGATTATATGAGGGAAAAGCCACATGCATCTTTTTTTCCTTTCTTGCAAGGTTTTCAGAGGAGCTAATCATAGAAAAACCCCCTTTCAGGCACAGTCAAGTAGCAGCAGTCCAAGCGCCTATCTGTTTTCTCGGCATTTCTGCCTTCTTGGACTGAAACAAGCTGTAAACAGTAGTTTCTTACTTGCTGCCCGTTTTCTGGGAGGTGCTAATGAAGATCAGCTATTGCTGAGTAACTGAGTTTGTTCCAGCTTTCTCTGAACAGCTCCTTTGAGCCCAATGAACCTTAACATGGTTACATTTCTTACTGTTAAGCCCTTCTTATCTCCAATCTGGGCAGCCCCTGCTTGTTTAAACACTTCCTGTAATGAGGCGCATGTTGACATAGGCAGAGCCCAGCCTCCAGCTATTTCCCACTTGTAAGAATTATTGTTAATACCTTTTTCATTGACATTTTCACTGTTGGCAAAGTTCATAATACCAACACAACAAAATGAGCTGATACTTGTGCGGAGCTGTAGGTGCTCACAGTACTTTACAAGCATAAAAAGGAATGCTTTCTGACTTGGGGAGCCCAGCTCGCTGAACCTCTTGCTTCTAAATACTGAAGAGCTACTGCTTTTCAGTGCTTAGTGCATTATGAGTACAACTTTCAAAAGGAAGGGAGTAAGAAGACATCGTTCATTGCAGGACTAGGACCTTATTCACAGATCTTTCAAATCCAGCATTGTCACCTGCTGGGGAAAAGAGGGCCGACAGAGCACGGGCAGAGGGACGGTAAACTTGGAAACTCCAGTGCTTTTCCTCTGTTCCTGATTCTGTTTTATTTTTTAATTCAGTTCCTCACTGAATTGTCTTAATAACTTTCTCCGCATTCAGTGGTGGATTGAGGCCATCAGTGATGGAGAGGCTAGGAGGAGCCAACTCCCTCAAAAAGGTGAGCACCAGAAGCTTAATCACCGACGACAGGAGCGCAGCAGGGCATTCAGGCAGGCAGGTGAAGCATTTCTTACAGCTGTACTGTATGTGCTCTGATCTTAATAGGCACTGTGAGAAAAACAAAACAGCCCATTTCCTCCTCTGAGACCGACAAGCTGCAGAAGGGAAGGGTTACATCTTTCAGCCGTACCACCCATCTCATTCCTCTCTGGTGTTCAAAATAACTTAAAGTGCAAACAGTCCTTGGGTCAAGCGGTGGCTGATGTGTTTTGGTGTGTTCTCTCCACACAGATCGAGAAGTTGCAAAATCAAATTGAAAAAGAGAAGCAAAGTAATCAAGACCTGGAGACCTTGAGCGAGGAGCTGATAAAGGATAAAGAGCAGCTACAAGTCGTCATGGAGACTCTAAAAGCTGACAAAGACAGACAGGTGCAAACTTCACAAATGTAATATAAAAGCATATGCTCGGTAGTGGTAATTTAGTGATGCCATTTAGAGCATCTGGCTCTTTCAGGGAGATAGGGCAATTTGAAAGCTATTAAGTGCATGCCGAACTTGTTCAAGTGTAGGTAAAGGCTTCTTCAAGCAAAAAAGCCCAGCATGTTTTGCTGCCTACTGCCTCTGTTACCATAGGGGGAACTTGAGGCTGTTGTAAGGACAGACCTTCCCTCTTTGGGGGAAAAAAAGCCCTGGATCTTACTAAATGGGATACCAACTGGTTTTAGGGTATGCAAATAAAACCCCATTTTATTGCAGAAGATTGGTCTTCTGCCAGCTCTATGTCCTGATTGGTTTGGTTGTTTTTTTTCTTTTGCCACCCAACCTTTTTTACTCTGTTTTTTAAAAAGATGCTGAGAAAGCATTTATGTCTTCTGGATTGATATTTTAAGTGCCCTTCAGCTTTTACTGCTGTGCTGCAGTTCATGTGCAATGCCTTGAAATTATCCCATTATAGGTTCATGCAAGGTATCATCTGTATTAATTTGACTAGCGAAGAAAATACAGACACAGATCATTGGAGGTTGGTCTCTCTATTTTCAACCTGTATTAAAATTTACTCCAAGTTTTGTGGGCTGAAGATCAAATAAGAAAATGTCTTACTTGTGTAGTGCTTTTCATGTTGAAGGATTTGTACCCAGACTTCTACCTGGGAAACTGCACTTTACCACCAAAGCTCTACATTTCAGTTAGAACACATACAGACTCTTTGTGGTATGAATTAATGAACGCTTCACAGGTAGGGCAGGAGGTAAAACCAGAAGTATTCTCAACCATCAGAAAAGGGCAGATTCTGATTTTTTCAGGTCTAAGCCCTTGTTGATGTTGTCTAGATAACAAGTGCAAATTGCAGTCTAAATCACAAGTGCTTCAGCTGAAATTTGACGAGTGGGGTAAGTGTACTGTTCTTACAGAAAGTATGTACTTAATGAGATCCGTAACTGCTATAAATTTTCAAACATTTTGGTGTTGCTGGTGCCTTATCAGAGCTAATTTGTGTCTTCAGATTTCAAAGATAAATGTAAACCTAGACAGAAGGATACCCTTTATTAGGAATGATTCCTAACTAAGCATCTTCTCCAAGGTGTTCTCTGAAGGTTCCCTGTCTACTTTCTCCCTCTGCCTCGACCTTCTTAGCTGGTAGCAGGAATATAGCACTATTTTTAATTTGTTAGAATCATGAGTTACCAGAGGTAACAATTTTTTTCCTTAGTTTGGATTGTTGGTTTTAGTCAGGGAAAACTCTTGAGAAATTTGTCTTGGATTAAATGGACGTGGTTTTGTTAACAATCATTTGTCTGCTTCAGGACTAATTTATACTGCATTTTGTAAGGTAGATGAGTAACATTTGCATCACTTCTTTTATTGTTTATGTAGATAAAGGACCTTAAACAAGAAAATGATCACCTTAATCAAGTGGTCTTATCCCTGAGACAAAGATCTCAAGTGAGCAGTGAGGCAAAAGTAAAAGATATTGAAAAAGAGAACAAGATCCTTCACGAAACAGTTACTGAGACCAGTAGCAAACTGAGCAAGCTGGAATTTGAGAAGAAACAATTGCAAAAGGATTTTGACCAGGTTAAAGAAAAAGTAGAAAGAGTGGAAGAAATGGAAAAGGAGCTCCATCGGCTGGAGAGAGAGAATGAACAGCTCACAAAGAAGGCAGCAGCGATGAAAATAGTGACAGAAAAAGTGGAAGTTCTTGAGCAGGAGAATGGGGATCTGGAAGTGGAAAATAGGAAGCTAAGAAAATCCCTGGACACATTGCAGAATATTTCCATCCGGCTTGGGGACCTGGAAAGGGACAACAAGCAGTTGGATGAAGAAAATCTGGAGCTTAGGAGAGTGGTGGAAACCATGAGATTTACCAGCACGAAAATGGCACAAATAGAAGCAGAAAATAAAGATTTGGAAAGGGAAAAAGAGGACTTAAGAAAGAATGTGGAAATGTTAAAAGCAATGAGCAAGAAATCAGAGAGGCTGGAGCTAAGCTACCAAAGTGTCAACTCTGAAAACCAGAGACTTCAGCAAATTGTGGAGAACAGCAGCAAAAAGATCCAGGACTTAGAAAAAGAAGTACAAGGAATGGAGAGTGAAAATCAGGTCCTTCAGAGAAACCTTGAGGAGCTAAAGATTTCTGCCAAACGGCTAGAGAGGTTAGAAAAGGAGAACAAAGCTCTAGAACAAGAAATGTCTCAGCTTGAGAAAGACAAAAAAATGCTAGAGAAAGAAACAAAGCGGCTTTGGCAGCAAGTGGAGCTGAAAGATGCTATTTTGGATGATAGTACAGTAAAGTTGGCAGTTGCTGAGAAAGAAAACAAGACACTAGAAAAGGAAATTGCTCGATTCAGAGATTCATCTAATAAGCTGAAAGAATTTGAAAAGGACAATAAAGATCTCATAAAGCAAGTTACAATTGATAAAAGAACACTAGCTACATTGAGAGAGGTAAGTGAAATAATACTACTGGTTTCAATACAATGCTATTTTTTATTTCAGCTCTGTGAAGTACCAAAGGGAGACATCTGTCCCATGACTATATAATACACGAGCCAGGAGATCTTCACTGCCTTAACAGCCATCACTAGACAGTATTGCCTTGGAAAGTGGAACCTGCCAAAAACTGCAATGTACTGCTTTGTGTCCACAAACACAATGTCTCCAAATGACATCTTTTTTTCCTACAGAATAGGGTTTTAACAGAGCTCCCATGTGGTAGTTGTAAGCCAAAGACTTTGATACTTTCTCTAACCCTGTGACCACAAAATTGTTTGCCAACATGAGAGCTCCAGCAGAGGAGATTGACTCTTAAGCCTAAAAATTAGAGCACTTGTTGAGGACTCATTAACATCCCTGTTCTAAAACAGAATTAGCTAAGACAAGAACCATCCCAGAAGGTGTACCTACAGTGTTTTTTCCCCAGAAGCTTCCCTGCAGAGTGCGAGCATGCTAAGCAGCTCCGTTGTTAAGCAGCAGCAATCTCTTCCAGCACCCCTTTCCGCTGCCGAATGCAGTAATCATGCTTTTCCTAATGGTGATCTTTCAAAAACACACAATTAGCCGTAGGGCATTCGCAAACTAATGATGTGTATGCCAAAACTGGCACTCTTGTGAGTGGCCTGTGAGCAGATTCAGATTATTGTAACTTGCTCTCCTTGCCTGCCCCAGCTGCTGTTGTCCTGACAGAAACAGGATTTCCCGTGAAAGAGCATTCAAAGCAAAATGGTCAATGCTGCGGTAGCTCAGTGAAATAAATAAGTTTAGCAAGACTAATGCAGTAAGCAATTGCTTACTTGAAGATTTAGTTTTATTTTAGTTTTGAAGCATTAGTGTCATTTTGAGGAGGAAAAAAAGTTTACTGGAAATATTTGAAGCAGTCCTAAGTTGTTTTTTGGTACAACTTTCCTTAAAAATTGGTTGGACTAGATGACCTTTAAGGGTCCCTTCCAACCCAAACTATTCTATGATTCTATAAAAATAAAGAAAATAGTAGCATCTCTGAGACGGCTTCTTTTTAATCTTTCCCTTCTCAGACTTCTGCAAATTTCCAGTGGTGCAGACCCACACAGGAGCGTATCTTCTTTTCCTTAGTTACTTTCTGTAGATTCTACAGCAGGAGTTCATGGATGTTGAAGGGACCCGTTTACAGACCATGGACTGGCACTGACCTTAACCTTACCTGGTTTTCCCTTGCCATGTGAATGAATATGTGGCTAAATTTGTGCTATCGAGGGGCTATTGAATACCTACAGTTTATATTTAACAAATTATTTTTTTAAATTTTATTCTTGCTTCTGTTTGATATCCAAGATATTTTTTTTTCTACTTGAAGTGCTTCAGTAACTTCATTGTTCTTGCTTTGTGCCTTATTTAAGAAAACTTTTGAGCCGAGACATGAGCAATGTATTTCTCTATGGTCCATTTGCATTTCAGAGAATTTTGAATGGTAGGAATCTTTGAACTTAGCTATGCAGCAAAAATGATTTGTCCTTTTTAAACATGCAGACTGGTATTATGTCTCCTCAGGCCATTTCCACACAGACCACTTTACTGGCATAATAGCAAAGCACTGTCCCAATATACCTTCTGGAACAACTCCATCAAGTCTCTTCCTCGTATGACTTCCTTGTCTGGTTCTGCTTAAGTTTCTGTCAAAAAACCTAAATGAAACCAGAACAGGCCAGTAGATACCAGAATAAGTGACCAATCTCTCTAGACCCCAGAGTTGTCTTGTCTCTTACATGACAATGTAATTACACTTTTTTAATTTTGGCAGTAATTTTCGTTATGTCAGAAACTCAGAGTCAGTAGTGAAAATGCACTATTACCAAGTCCCTTGGTAATAACATCTTAACCATGTTATCTCGGGAAACTTTCATACTGAAGTCATGTCTCTCCTCCGTGTGTGCCAGTGTTGGCTGGGGTTTCAGCAGGGTTTTCTGTCCTAGCTGAGAGGTGGGAACTCCCTCTGCTGGTGTCCCCTGACCTGCACACATCCCTTCTGTGGCACAGGGGCAGGATGTCTCCTGGCCCGCACACATTCCCTCTTTTG
This sequence comes from Charadrius vociferus, assembly GCF_000708025.1. Taxonomy (NCBI): domain Eukaryota; kingdom Metazoa; phylum Chordata; class Aves; order Charadriiformes; family Charadriidae; genus Charadrius; species Charadrius vociferus. Next base: position 397,377 of record NW_009646943.1, read on the forward strand.
GCAGGCGGGCAGGATGCCAGTGTTGGCAGAAGTAATTCAGTACAGTGAGCGAGACAAAGGCCCAAAGAAGCATTCTTCAGACTTATTCCAAGTAAACTATAAATAAAAGCAATCAGTTTAATTCTGCACTCAGCTGTCACTGATGAAGAATTTTAGCTGACCTTCTTGGAACTAGGATTTTATCCAATTGCTTTTTCGGTGCTTTTTTAAAAAAAAAATCTATAGTGCTGGATAATTATCACCACCCTTTGCACAGCAACTAATCATGTTAGTGCTTTTACAGGATTTGGTCCTGGAGAAGCTGAAGAGTCAACAGTTGTCTAGTGAGCTGGACAAACTGAGCCAGGAACTGGAGAAGATAGGATTGAACAAAGAGCTGCTGCTACAGGATGACAACGGCAATGACGACACGTAAGGAAACCGAGCTCTCTTACTCAGCCTTTTGACTCTGCAGGCTTTTCCTCAGCCTAACTCAAGCCCTTTGCCTTTCTTTTTTGTTCTCATCTGCCTTGCTCCAATTACCCTTAGCAATTTTCAACATAAAGTGTATTTTTCTGTAGCAAGCTTTGCAGTATACTGCAAGTTTTGAAAAACTTTTTCTTGGATGGAAGGAAGAAATGCCATTTTTTTTTTCTCCATGCTAGCCAGTGTACTACAGTCCCCCTCTACTTCCCCAGTACAGTAGCTGGGTAGCTGTTTCAGTGCATAATCCTCTTCATGTTCTCTTTACAAGAAAGAATAGTGTCTATTAGACAGTGTCTGTCATTACTCCCTGTAATTGGTGATCCGTAACATAGATGTTGCCTAAGAAATTCCTGATTGCAAGGAATTCTTTTGCAAGTCCTATAGTAATGAACAAGAAAACCCCACATCCCCGTGTATATGGGCCTCTTGGTGAGACCTAATTAGAGAAACAAACCGATCTCGTAGGAGTCTTTAACATCTACTGCAGATTTTTCTCATTGTCAAGAATGTACATGAGAAGAAATTTCTGTCATGTCATTAGTGGAAAATTAAAAAAAAATGTTTTAAGTTATGTAGCTCTTAGGTATTTCTGTAGAAACATGCTGGAGTTACCTCTATTAAAATTGATGGGATTTTCCAAAAGCAGGTTTCCCAGCTACAGTATATCAGTAGCTATCTGCAGCAGTAGAGGAAATAACTTTCTTGAAGAAGAAACGTGTAATGTAACATGTGCTGAGATTTGGAATGGGTTGAAGGTGAAGTCTCCTGTATAGATGGTGCTCATATCCTAGTGGCAGACACTGGAAAGCTATTCTCCTGTCTTTCAGAAAATACAAGATTCTGGAGAGCAAGACTGAATCGGCACTAAAAACAACACTAGCTGTGAAAGAGGAAAAGATTGCAATGCTGGAAGCTCAAGTGAAAGACTCTCTGAACTTGAACCAGCAGTTACAGAATGATCTAAATGTGGTAAGAGGTTAACTGTATTTTAATTGTTGATGATGTGGTTCTGCATGTTCACATGTGGTTGATTGGGGTTTTTTTGTTGTTGGGGGTTTGGGGGTTGGCTTTTCTTTTTTTCACTCAGCAAGAACATGTTATCTCTACTTCCCCCTCCAGCCCCCATGTACAAGTACTTCCCCCAAACCTTTTTGACTGGACTGCTTTCTCTTGTCCCTTTCTATATAATGGCACCAATTTCAGCAAAATTGTTGGGCTGGGGGCACGGCAGGATTTTTTTTTACGTAACCACTATTTGCAATCTCATGTTTTTTTCATTGTCATGGTGGTGGTGTTCTGCCTTGTTGTATAAAAGCATAGGCGGGGGAAGACTGCAGTTGAAACATGTCACTTAAGAACAGCGTGTTTGTTAGGTGACACTGAGCTTGAGTCAAAGGGCACCTGACTGGAAGCCCAGAGACATGGATTCCTCCGCCTGTCTGTGTCTCCGCTTCCCCATCTGTGAAGTGAGGGTAATGGTTCTTCAATCCCTTGAAGTTCCTACAGTGCAAGAGGAGAACGGCATATCCCATCATTATTCATACCAAATCCCACTGTTAAATCAGTGTTGAAGGTTGTTGCTTGTTGGCTTTGCAGGTGAAGAAGGACTTTGATGCACTTAAGCAGTCTCACCAAGATGGGCAGTATGCTCAGAAGTCACTGAGGTATTCTGCAGAGAAACTCATTCCCAACCACCAAATGAATGAGAAATTGGAAACGGGACACCGAGAAGCTACCATGGAGCTGCTGAAACTGAAAGACAGGGCAATTGAACTGGAAAGGAATGTAAGCCTTGTCCTTCTATTTTCTGTTATCCCTCAGACTTCTTTTGCAGTCATGAGTGCGTTTCTGGCAACTGGATTTTTGAGCTTACAGGAATCTAGTGGGTTTTCTGGAGCACATAAGTCTAGCAAATTCCTCAGGTATCTCTTCGGACTGCATGGGAGTTTAATGCTATATAAGTCTTGTATAACATCACGGCAGGGATTAATCCTGTGTATAACATCTGTCCTACCTTCATTTAATGCAGGGAGGAGTTTGCTTTTGCACATTTGTTGCAGAATGATCATCACCAATTGGTTCTCATTTTTGATAGGACTCCAAATGATCAGGACAGCTGTTTCGTTTCTTCCTGTCACCCCTTCAATGCCATCTCTCTTTCAGAATGCAGCGCTGCATACTGAGAAGCAGCTGCTTAAAGAACAGCTGAAGCATTTGGAAACACAGAATGTCTCCTTCAACAATCAGATCCTGACACTACAGAAGCAGAATGTCTTCCTTCAGGAGCACAATACTGCCCTGCAGACGCAGACGGCCAAACTCCAGGTCAGGACAGCCTTACACCTCTGTGCCAGCAGACTGGATTTGATTATAGTAATGTGGAGAAGATGATGGCTAATAAGAAAAAAGTTTGTATTGGTAGGGTGATGCAAAGATGAAGCCCATAAGGTGGAGCTTAGTTTGAGGTCTGAATTTCTGCATGCTAGGGGGGGAATTGGCTCTGTAGCTAATGTCTGGTACCTATCTTCGTTAAGGTAGTTATTTAGATGAAGAAGAAATTCTTGGGACAAATGGGAAGAGGGCACAAGTCAGCTCCCAAGAGGGATTGTTTAATGGGTTCCAGCAACAATTTTCACACTTTTGGACAAAATGCCAAAGTCGCTGATGGAAAACAGATACTCTTAAATGTTACTTTAATTTTGAAAAATAGACTTAGCTTGAGAAAGAGAACAGTTTTAAAGGACAACATTGGATTAGCTCTAATTTTTTTTGGTGGGAATTTTCCTTTTCAAGCTTTTCCTCTCGCATGTTCACGGATAATTGTTCTTGTTCTCTTTACTTATTTCTCACCTGCAATTGAAGTATATAAGCAACATATAAAATGAATGCGCTACCTATCTACTGAAATCAGACTTGTTAGGAGTGCTGCCCCCATACAGTTAATGGTACAGTTAATTTTGTTGAGTTTGGGTGAACTTAAGTTTTCATTACTTGTACACAAACATGGGGTAACTTTGCCTTTGTACACGATTGTCAGAGATACAGCCGAGTTGCGAGTATTCCAGCTCGTCTTGGTCTTCAGGCTGAAGAACTTCTGCTAGTAAAGCAGTGTTGTTTCAGTTTGGAGTTATCCTGATCCTTTTCAGACCACTGATAGCATGGCATTTTAAGGTGCATATTACCAGCAATACCAAAATGATGCCAAATTTCCATAAATTTCTTAAGTCTCCAAAGCAATGGATGCATTCTTGATTAACTCTGTCCAGATACAAGCTGCTACATGTTTGTTGTAGGTACCAGTAGGTGTAAATAAGTAATGGTTGCTTTTTATTTGAGAAACTTTAGGTAGAAAATTCAACCCTCAGCTCCCAGAGTGCTTCACTGATGGCCCAGAATGCTTTACTCCAAAATCAGCAGACAGCCAAGGAGAATGAGAATGAAAATCTACTGAAACAGAAGGAGCAGCTGAAAGCTGAGTATGAGTCACTGCTTCAGGACCACGAACACCTTGCTTCACTGCATGAACGGCAGTCCACAGAATATGAAATGCTAATAAACCAGCACAGCTGCCTGAAAACGTTGCACAAAAACCTGGATCTGGAGCACAAAGGTCTGGGTGAGAGGTACGCTCACTGCTCAGGGGTGTAGTGTAGCCGCAATGTGCCCGTGTTACAATCTTAGCCTTAAATCTTGGTCTCCAATTACAAACGGAAACTACTGAGTAAGTTGTTCCCCTGAAAAAGTGTCTTCTTATTCTTGCTATCATTAGGAGATTAGACAAAAATATTCGCAAGATTTTAGACCTCCAAAGGTGACAAATCACAGGTGACTCTGGTCATATTTAGCAAACATGGGCTTGGGTCTTGGGGATGCTTTGTCAGGAGTAGCTTAAAAGTCTTTACTACATCTGTGCTACAATAACATGCAGCCTTGAAAAGATTCTCCCAGTTCTGCTGTGTGGGGTATGTTCTTGCAAACCTTTTCAGTAAGGTTTGCAAGTCACCTAGGTGATTACCTGTGCGTGAGTAGTATGTATCTTGAGAAATTTAAATCATTGAAAATTGTGGCATCAACCTCATGACCAAGGAGGCTCTCTGAAGGAAGCCATATTGAGCTAGCTATGAGATTGTGAGAACTAGAAGAAAAGAAATGATACAACACTATCTAAGGCTTTTGCTTCAGGCTCTTCAGATTAATTGTGAAATCAACGTTACCTGTTTATTCTTTAGTCTCTAATCACTGTCATTTTCTGGCAATTGTGTGTGGATCGAACAATCTATATAATGTACTACTACATAAATGCTACTCTGCCTACCTCTCAAAACTTTTTTTACACAATTTGGTGATTTTCCTCAAAATACCTGTATTTAGGTTCAGTGTCTGTGCAAGACCATGAGTTGGGTTCAGAGCAACTCAGTGGTGACCTTTGACGGTGGACTACAAGCTGCTGCTAGACTTTTCTTTCCCAAAGACTGAGGAGCTGGCAATACAATGTGTGGTAGATTTTGATAAAATACAGAAATAAACCTATTGTGATTAAAATATGCACCAGGGTTGTGTGACAGGACAGCTGCCTGGCTGCCAACTAAATGAGCTGTAAGTGATTACGCAGCCGCTGCTCCTGCTTACCACATCTCTCTGACTGATTAATGGTTCTCATTGATTCAGGCTTTGCTTGAGATTATCACGTTGTGGTGTGTTGAGGCAGTTTGCTGGGTTCTTTCTTTTCCTGATGAGTTCCAATTATTAAACTGTTCTAGCCTAAGGAAAAAGTAGTTTTCTAAAAATAGGTTATCTCTAGTGATAAGTGCTCAGATCACCATTGTAAACATTAACCATTTGGACTGTCTGATACCGAGATGTGACTGCCAGTCCGAGATGTTGCAGGGGAGCAGATGGTGGCCTTTTCTATACTCAAAGCAGGTTGATTTTTGGCAGTGTTAAGAGCGCAGTGTCCTCCTCAGCAGATCAGTCTCAAAAGATACTTATCAAGGTGATTTGTCAAAGGACAGCCTGTGTCTCCTTTTGGCTGTCAGAAAAAAGAGACAAGCCACCATTTTTGTGTTTTGTTTTCCCTCCATCACGTGCTATGTGCCGTTCAGCTGGCTGAGGGAGCGGAGGAGCGACAGTTAGAAAAAGAGTTCTAAGAAAACTGTTTTTTTCTGCCACTCTGAGGCATTTAACTGCTAAGATGAAATATCTCACTTTCAACTTCACCTAGAACGCACCACCTGCTAAATTTCCCCAGAGCAGCTCAGTGCAGCCAAGATGTTTGCCTCTGCAGTGTCTAAGAGATGGGGTTTGCTTGTCCCAACTTCAGGTAATTGTTTTTACTCATTTGGTGACAGCACTATAATCACACTTTTGTTGCTTAAGGCAGGATCGCACTCCTGCACAAACCGATGGCTGCAGATCATCTAGGAAAATCCACAGCAACTTTAGTTAGCTCGCGGTCTCCTACCACTGTACAGCCAAGGTCTCCAAGGTTTGCGTAGTTCGCTCTGATGTGTTCTAACCACAGAGTATTTTCTGCACCTGAGCAAACTTCATTAAACCTCCCTGGGCTCTGTCTGCACAGTATTAGCACTGCAGTGGGGATTTAATAATGGGCCGTGTGTAACTGCAGTGAAATGGCCTGTCATAGCCCAGCAAACCACAGGCATGTGGGTTTGACTCAGCAAGAGAAGGAGAGTGTAGTATGTTAGGACCGTTTACCATTAATAGCAGTTTCTTGACTTTGCAGTGTTTGGCTGACTGTCTCAGAGAACACAGAAAGGCTGGACTCTTTTGCTGCATTTTTTAAAATGCTTTACATATTGCACATTACTGAGGGGGGGTAATAACTTACTAGCTACAATTGATTAGCAGATCCTTGAGCATTTTTTTGTGGCTTACTCTGGAAAAGTCTAATCCTGCAGAGACACTGGAAGAACTCATCTTACTGGAAAAACAGAATCCCTGCTGTGGAGGGTGTCGTGGTTTAACCCCAGCCAGCAACTAGGACCAGGTAGCTGCTTGCTCACTTCTTCTCCCCTGCAGTGGGACGCGGGGAAAAATGAGGAAAACTCGTGTATTGAGATAAAGACTTTAGTAGAGACTTATTAAAAATAAGCAAAGCAAAAGCTGTGCACGCAAGCAAAGCGAAACAAGGAATTAAGTCACTGCTTCCCATGGGCAGGCAGGTAGTCAGTCAGCTCCAGGAAAGCAGGGCTCCATCACGCGTAACTGTTACGTGGAAAGACAAAATGCCATAACTCCGAACGTCCCCCCTTCCTCCTACTTCGCCCGGCTTTATGTGCTGACATGTCGTCACATGTGCTGACATGACGTCACATGGTATGGAATATCCCTTTGGTCAGCTGGGGTCAGCTGTCCTGGCTGTGTCCCCTCCCAGCTTGTCGTGCATCCCCAGCCCACTCGCTGGCGGGGTGGTGCGAGGAGCAGAAAAGGCCTTGACTGCTTATCAGCAACTAAAATCATTAGTGTGTTATCAACATTATTCTCATCCTAAATCCAAAACAGCACTAGTGAGAAAGTTAACTCTATCCCAGCCGTAAAGCAGGACAGAGGGTTACATATTGCAGGAACTCGTATTATTGTGTTTCCAGTCATGGCTGGTGATTAGTTTTCCGAGTTCCTTTTGCCACATGCTTTTTATCACAGCTGAGCATTTGTAAAGTTCTCTCAGTTACAAATACCTACCCACAGTATTTCTCCTAACAAAGCAGCAGAAAGAGTGAAAGCCAAAAGGAGTAGAGAGGAATATGATTGTTCAATCCCAGGAATGGATTGTGTCAGAGCCAAAATGGATTTTATTTGCATGTATGAGAATTTTTTTTAAAAAAAAACAACAAAACTCCTCTGTCCAAATGCCTGATGCTTAAAGAGGTGGTGTGAACGTGAGTGTTGAGTAGCCTACAGGATGGGTAACCTTGCCCCTGGTGGTAGAGCTTGTCAGGTTGCACAAATCCTGCTCAACTGGTAGACTCCGTGCTGAATCTGAACTGCAAGAAAATTTTTCCTGGGGATTTCATTAGGGCTCCAGAGATGCAGAATTACTTTCATTTTTGTACACGGTCTCTTCTTTCTTACCTTTTACCTAATATCTAGGGGAGCGGCTGTGGAGTTCTCATTCTCACAGGCAGCATGTGGAACTGGGCCAAGCTGGTAAGACTGGAGCAGTATACTGCTTCCCTCTAAGTAGCCCTCTTTAAAAAATAGAGGGCTTGGATAAAAATGAACAGAGTAGCCCTATCATACAGAAATGGCAAAAGGATTCACAACACAGTTTCTGCAGAGGCAGCCATGGTAATCTCTGCCAAGGCACTGACTGTGGGGTTTGTCTTCTCAGACTCTGGATTGGCATGCAGTCTGTCTTAAATCCTTCTTGGAGCTGGATGTGAAACCTTCTTCTGCTTTCAGGTTCTTCCATTTGTTGTACGGACATTGAATTTGAAATGTCCTGGAGCTGAATGGAGGAAGAAAACAAATAAATAAGGTTAATTAAACGCCACTGCTGTTACTGGTAATGAATAGCCAAAAGCAGCTTTTGTCTGGGAGACAGGTACTTTTCTGTGTGGCCCTTCAATGGGCTGGAATTTGGGACAGGCTGTAATTTGACCCTGGGATGAAGGGAATGGTAGCCTGAAAGAAAACCAAGTTGGCAGGAGTCGCTGTATTTGGTGCTGTCTGCTGCTTTTGTTTTTGTTTTGAAGTTTTTGTGACTGCAGAGTAACTGTGCTCTGCATTCATCTCTGCTGGCATGAAAGCCGCAGATAGATGATGTTTGTTCTCTCCAGGTTTTTCAAGCAATGCTGCATCTTCCACCTAGTTGCTGTTTCAAAATTGCTCAGAAGGATGTTTCTCCATGACTGGCACAGGTTATCTATCTGCCCAGGGATATTTTGGGGCGATACCCTTTTATCACAGTCACAGAAAAACATGCTGATGACTTCTGGCATTCACTGCACCAGTGTCCCCAGTGGCTTCTGCTGGTGTGTGTGTGTATGGGCACAGACTCTGACAGAGGCCAACAGAGGAAAAAACTAATAATCTTCTGAGAACAGCTCGCTGTTCTGCAAAGTGGTCTGAAGCCACCTGGTTCTTCGCAGTGTTTTCCCAATGCAGGCGGTGTAGCATCTCGGGGAGGCTGAGCCTGCCTCATCAAGGCCTGTGCCAAGTATCAGGGGAGTTGTTCCACTCCTCTGTTATTTGTCGAAATTAAAGACATAGTTGATGGCATCTGCCCCCCCCGCCTTGAATGATTTATGCATAAATTGTATAAACCGAGTAACAGTGGAAGCCTGGACGTGAACACCGGTGTTCCTCTTGGGTTTCTCACTAGAGAACAATAGAGTCACTCCAGCAGGTGGCTCAGCCCCTGCTTAAAGGTGTTCTGCTGTCAGCTCACTGATATTAGCCTCAGCGTCTGCCTGGGATACGCAGGAGATTATTACCTGTGTATGTAACCTAATACGCATTAGGTTGTTATCTAATAAACTGTTGCTCATTCCACTGCTTTCCTGTTGCTTTTTGGCTGCTGCTTTCTGCTTTTTAGTCAGGTTTTTGAAACCTGCCACCGACAATTATTTGTGAATGGGATTCCAGTTTAATGGCGCAGTTTCCACTCTCCCTGGAGACTCGCATGCTTTTTACCAAATGGTCAGAATCTGGAATTGAAATAAGACTCTAGCAATTGCATTCCAGTTTGCTTAAAAAATGCATTTTTTTTTTTTTTTCCTAAAAGCCTACCTGTTGACTTATGGACTAAGCTAAATTTCCACGCATAGTGTGGAATTCTTCAGCCTTGGTACATGTTTAACCGCACAAATGTGTATGAAACTAAGCAGGCAGGAAAAAAAATCCTTTCTGGTCATTGTGGTTTTGCCTATTAACAATCTTAAACTAGAAGAGGAAAAATGATTAAATGAAAGATGAGACTATACCGCTACTTTTTTTGCAGATACAACAGTTTAATGAAACACAAGGCAGAATTGGAAGAGTTGGAAATAGTTTTAAAAACTGAGAGAGAGGTTCTGCAACAAGAGAGGAGATCAAATGCAATAACCACTGGGGAAAACCAGAAGCTGAGGGAGGAACTGGACAGGTATGGTTCCCTTGCTATATTCTTGTATATATCAGCAAAAAGGCCTTTATGCAAAACACACAGTTGTTTTGCTGTATTAACTATAGCTCCAGAATACCTTCATTAATGTGCCTGTTAATTTTTCTCAATTTCTGTCTTGTTAATTTGATCGTTCTGTTTAATTCATTAAAGATTATCTGCTTCATGGACACTGTCAAATACTGGGTTTTGGTGCTTCAAACATGGTCTGATCCCGGGGCTTTTCCTTAGTCAAAATAAACTTCCACATGTGATTTCACAAGTGTTTCTGTAATGAGTTGTTTCCAAGCACTTGTCTTTAAGTAGAACTACAAATTCCCCAAACCCCCAATAATATCTAGAGTTACGTGAAGTGGTTCCTACCCATTTTTTTTTCGCTTGAGGAGAACTGTATTATGTTCTTTACACCATATGATTTAGTTCTAGGAGTTACCATTGCTGTTTATTTTCTGCTGCCCAGGGAAAGCTGCCGTTTGTTAATAACTGAAGAGAGACCTGATTCTTGTTATTAAAAGCGGCTTAGTGATTCATAGGATCACTGGGTACCTGTTAACTCATGTCAAAACCCCTTTTGTGAGCCAGCATCCAAACTTCACATAACGCTGCAGAAAAATGCACCCTCCCCCCAACCTGTACCCCTGCTGGGCTCTCTCCATTATAACCAGTTCAGTGCCACTGTTCATACTGCAAAGGCGTTTTGAGAAAGAGTTTGGTACAAATAAGGGGCCAAGGTAATATCAAGTTAAAGCAATGTCAGATTGAATCATATTTAAAAATCACGTCTTAAGTTCGGTCATGAAAGTTTCATGTACTGTCCCAATTGTAGTGTACTTTAGAACACTGCAGAGCTCCGCAAAGGAGGTTTCCTCAAGCTTACTGTTTTCAACTCGGTTTTTCCAGGGGCAAAGGAAGATGTTTCAAAATGTTGATTGCGATGCTGGCAGAGAGCAAGGCTTAGCTGATCTGTCAGCAGATACAGAACTCTATCTTTTTTATGTATCTATTTATTTAATTTTATGCCATCATGATTTGTAGACACCTTTAGATTTACCAAAAACTATAAAGGATCATCTTACAACATTGCAGTGTCTCACAGGACACTTCAATGCTTATATTTCATGCATCAGGAAAAAAAATTCTGTGTTCATTTGTGCCAAAGAGAGCTGCCTTTATATCCAAATGCTCTTAAATACTCTGTGCCTCAGAAATTTGTGGTGTGTTTCTTACATGTTGAGGAAAGAGCAGTTTTATGTTTCATCTATTTTCCTTTCCATTCTTTTGTAGATCTGAAATATTTTATAATGCTATTGCTACTTTCCTAATAGAATTTTATTATATGCTTAGAATAAAAATGTTTTTATGAGTTAGTCTTTGGAACTTAGTGTTTGATTTAGTGACAGCTGCACAACGATGGCGTGGTCTTTGAATGTGAGGTACTTTCTATGATGTGTACTTCATAAGCCTGCTGGCTTCTTCGTGTTTAGGGTGAATTTCTTGCACAACCAACTAAAGGCAGAGTACGAAGGGCTGCATTCACACACTAAAGAGCTGAAAACTTCCTTGAACAACTCTCAGCTGGAGCTGAATCGTTGGCAGGCTCGCTACGATGAGCTGAAAGAACAGCACCAGTCCATGGATATTTCTCTGACCAAGCTGGATAACCACTGTGAGGTGAGTAGCTATAGGTAGGAATACTGCTGGGCTCCTGTTAGAGTGCCAGCGTTCATTGTGTGAAGCTTTTGGCATGCTATATACAGGTCAAGCTATGTGATCATAACAACACCTCTGTATACTTTGAAGTTTATCAATTCGTATCATAGGTGGCTGTGCTGTTGTGTTAGTTTGATTGTGGTGCGCTTCCAGGGAAGCCAGATGCAGAGGAGAGATTAATCTGTCTTGTTTAATAGCTGCTGTCCCGTCTAAAGGGAAATCTGGAAGAAGAAAACCATCATCTCCTGAGTCAGATTCAGATGCTGAGCCAGCAGAATCAGATGTTACTGGAGCAGAACATGGAGAACAAGGAGCAGTACCATGAAGAACAGAAACAGTACATGTAAGATACTAGAGGTTTTAATTGTGAAACCTAAAAAAATCATATAGACAAACATAGAATACAAATCATCTATCGGGAGTAGAAGGACAGGTAGGGCAATGATAGGTCTGATTGATATCTGGCTAGAAAAGGGGATGTTTAGGAGGAGATACGTGTAATGGGGAGAAGCTTCAAAATTTCTTCGCATTGCCTTACCGCAAAGGAATGTTCAGGAGACACATGGACAAGCACAGCTCTTTTCAAATAATACACATGAACCCATGTGGAAAACTTAGTTATAAAAGATGGAATGCTAAACCCAGTGATACTTCTCAAAGGTTACTGAAGAGCTCGGAAAACATCTGAGTTGCAACAAAAATTTAATCTTATGAAAGTAATTTTATATTTAGATTCCTGAAGAATAGCAAATATTCATACTCCTCTAGCTTTTGTCATTTGCATTATAAGAAATACTTCCTTTGATGTTGTTTTTAAGGATGCAAGTGTCAGCATACGTCGCTGCGTCCCCCATGCACAGGGTGACATGCTTAAGTGAGATACCCTGTTTAAACATATTGTACATTTACAAAGAATCCTGTTCACTGCAGTGAATTTCTCTTACAGGTATGAAAGAAGGAAGAAAAATGTTCTAATCCCAAGAATTCTAGTCTAAGCACCTCATGATGATGTGGGAGTTACTGAGTTTTATTTCAGTACTGGATTATGTGATTGAAATGCTAGAAATTGTTTGCTGAAATTGGCTGAATACAGTTCAAATGTACTCAATGCATGTTTATCCAGGTGTCTGACAGTTCTGTGATGGAGGTACATTAGACCTATTACTACTTGGATGAAAAAAGATTTGCACTGTGCAGGTTAATAAAATAATGAGTAAAGAAACAGTAAGTTGACACGGCAGTGCTGAAAGTGCTTTGACATTGCTTGCAGGAGACCAAAGTAGTATTTAAAAGATTGAACATTATTTATTTCTCTAGTTACAACAGACTAAGCAGAATAAAATATCCAGTTATCGTGTAGACAAGAAGTTCAAACTATGTAAGGATCTTGACCCTTGAGTAATTGTCAGTGTTCTGTGAATAAGACTGAACAATCAGCAAGCGAATTTCTAAAAAACAAAATAAGATTAATCTTAACACCTGCCTGAGTTGTTAGTGAATAACCTAGCACGAGTCTACTGTTGTTCTTTCACTTTTCATGCTTATTGCACAAAAATCATCCATCAGCAAGTTTGGTGGGCTTTTGCATTTTCCCTTTCTAAACAGACAATGAATGAGCTCAGTAGGATTCTGAAGGTTATGTGATAAGAAGATATTTCCGTCTTCTTCCTCTCTTGGTGGCTTTTCGTCTTCAGTTTTTTGATTATGCTTAATTTCGTACAGATGGTTCAGAATGTGCTTTTGCCCCTCACAGTGATAAATTGAATGCCTTAAGGAGACACAAGGAAAAACTTGAAGAGAAGATAATGGATCAGTACAAGTTTTATGATCCTACTCCAAAAAAGTAAGTCCCATATGGGTTCAGTTCTATTGTACAGATTTTTGAGGGCAAGAAAGGGCTCTCCAGAACTGAAAATAACGAAAGTTTCATCTGAAATAAGGACAGTGTCATCTCCAGTTCCCTCCTCACTTTCACTCCACAACCCATTCCCTGAAGCAGCAGGTTATGTTAATGTAGAGCACAATACCTCATGTGGGGCCCTCTGTTTTAATACAGGAATCTGAAACAGTATTAATTGGAGAAGCGCTGCTTTGCCCTGATGTATACCGTCTTGTCCCTAGCAGGGTGGAGGGACCCCCAATATGGTGACTAAGCAGCAGTAGAAGTTTCCAGAGCTGCTCTTTCAAGGAGGATAAGCAGTCCATCAGAGAGAAACGACTTAAAAAATTATATTAAGAGCAACTAAGAGCTAAGCTAATTCCACCACACGTAGTTCTGCTAGCCTTAGCAAAAAGAGGGATTCATCTTTAAAGCTGTTTTAATTTGTTTCCTTCTCAGTCTATTCTTGTAGTAGAGCTTTTCACACTGTTAAAATGTCTTGTGTGCGTCCATATGTGTAGTTTAGATTTCTAGCAGAGGGAACGGTTGTCTTTCTCACATTTCTCATGCTGCAGAAATATTTCTGTAAAATAATTTTGACTTTGGGAGAGAAATGGATCTCAAGATCTGTGAAATTCATGCAGCATCTTTCTAACCAATTCGTGACAGTAAACAAATAAGAATGTAGGGTGGCTTTGATGGCTTTAGCGCAGCTGTAAACTTCTTCAGGGAGTATTTCTTGTAGTGTTTTATGAATTCCATTCACAAAACCTGCTTTATCAGGAAAAACCACTGGATTGGAGCCAGAGCCTTAGTCAAACTAATCAAGCCAAAGAAGGAGACTACAAGGGAGCGGTTGAAACCAGCAGCAGAAAGCCCTCCATGGCATTCTGAATCCCCAGAGACGGTAAATTCTCCATCTGCCTCCCAAAAACTTAAACATCAACAAGAGACTCAGGATAATACCTCTCAAGGATCAAACTCTATGGAAGAGAGAGAGAACCCTGGGGGTTCTTCAAATAAAGGTGAGGAATACTCAGCCTCAATTTGTGAGCTGAACAGTATTTTATGAAAAAATTTTAAAAAGGTCTAATATATAGGATATATTGATACTCTATCACATTATGGTTTATATCGCCTTTTTAGTGAACTAAAAATTTTAGTAAGCCAAAAACCCCTAAACTAAAAAGCTGAGTAAACTAAAAGGTATGGGGTTTTGTGTTTTGTTTTAGTTTAGTTTGTTCCTTTTATCTCCTACTTCTCCCTTCAGGTTTTGTATATATTTTCTTGGTTTGCCTGAATGTATTGCATGTTACTTAATAAGTTGGTGGAAATGCTTCATATACTGGGGTTTTGCAACAAAGCAGCTTAAAGTTGGACCATATAATATGGTTCATAAGCAACCCTTCTTCACATAGGTAATAGCTGGTCTTACAGCCAACGCCAGGAGATGGCGCACATGCAGAAGAAATAACATAAAAAATGCTAATTTATTGTAATCTAATTATTTTGGAGGATGATACCGTGTTTTGACTTTGAATCAAACTAAAAATTACTTAATGTAAATTGCTGAAATGATTTTTTGAACACTCCAAGGCAAACGTAAGGAAAATGGAATGATTTCGTTTTCTGTTTAGTTAGTTCACACAGTAACTCAGGTGCTCTTAATTATGGCAAATTTAAAAGAAAGCTCCTCAAAATAAATACTCTGTGATCTTTATTAAAGGTAATATATATCCCAAGCTTTGCTTACTGTCTTGAGATTACTTCTCTCAGCTTCTATATATAGATCATTGTCCTCCAGGAATACTTTCCAAGAAGCAGTTTTGAAATTAGTCCTTAAATAATAATTCCTGTCTTCCCACTGGGGAGTGTGGGAGACGGAAGGGGAGCAGCTGAGGAGGGTAGAACCATGGTTATAAACTACCGCAAGGGTCTGTCTCGCCAAAGTATTTGTTTTGATTGGGTTTTATGTTTCCCTTTCTCCATTCTAATGCTTCAAGGTCATTGATTCATGTAAAGTAAAAATGCGTATCTCGGATCATCCATGTGATTCCAGGAGATGTTAAGTGTTTAACATGCATCCAAAGTTCAACCTGGGAATTTGGGCTTGGGTTTCCACAGAACAAGGCCCTTGCGGAGTCCCAGAGATAACAGAAAGTCTCTGGGGCTTCATTCTTTTTGATGTTATATGAAACATGCTTATGTTGAGATGATGTGCATCAGTATTAAAGCCTAGAAGACATCTAGGAAATTTGAGTGTATTATCACCAAGTAACATGCACACCTATTTGATTTTATTAAGTAAAAATGTTTTGGGTAATCTAAGAGTAATTTCTTAATGGTCTTGCTTATATTTTACGTATATAAGTTAATCAGTGCGTTAATCTGAGTCAGATTAACTATGATTAACTATGCATTAGTCAGTCCTCCAAATACATGTGTTAGTCTTTGTTTAGACTTTTTCGTTTTTACTAGCTGTGTAGTCTTTAATCTGTTTTAAGACACTTAATTTACAACGGTTACTTTATTTACAAGGGTTTTTTTACTTTTTTTTTTTCTTCTTCTTTTTGGGATACCTGGGTGATAACAATTTAGCTGCGCAGCGCAAAAAGATTACCTTTTTGAGAAGCAAAATCAAGGATAAAGAAAAGTCTCCTAAGTCTCCATCGAATCATCAGTCTCTCTCTAATCGGCTCCGGTTCTGGTCTTCTTCCGACATCCCATCCTCTCCTAATGAACCTCTTTCTTTCCCGGAATTGGGAGATTTCTAACACCTTCTCTTTAGCATTTATCCTCATTTATTTCTGATAAATATTTTAAACCAAAAAAACCCAACCCAACAACTCACATGCCTTAAAAGAACACACACCTTGATAGAAACACTCAGCATTGTCTTTACAATACCCTAAATACAAGCACAGATTAGTGAACGTGGACTTAAGTTTTCCTGTAGAAGATGAATCACTATTGCACACTGTGGATCATTTCTTCAATGCAGCACATTTTTAGGGGACCTCATGGCATACAGTTTGCGTATGTATATTGGCTGTGGTGCATGTTCTAAGTAAGTGAAGTTGCTATGCGCTTCCATATTTTCTTGCAATCACATACTTGCATTGTGTCCAGTTAAAGTGTTGAACTGATTTGCTGTTGCTCTGCTTTCTACAATGTTGTAGTCCTACTAAAATACAGATCTAATGTAAAGGAGTCTCAGATCCTGGAGATTTTTCCAATAGTCTGTGCCACTAAATGCTAAAAATGGCATTTTTTTTTAACATCTATGCTTTTAAATAGTCTAGCTTTGAATATAGAGTGGAAGCTACTAATTACTCTCCGCAAAGCGTCTTGACGTTTGCATTCAAAGCTGCTGTTTAGCAAGGTTTCACACTTCCAGCTATGAAAATCCATCTTGAATTGTGCTAAAGTTGCAGTTTCTGCTGCTTCCGTTTTTTTGGAAGATTTTTTTTTGGAAGAAGAAAGTAGATTTGTTCTCTTAAGATTAGCAATAACTTTCTTCATGGATCCATTGCCCAGAATTCTTATTGCCTGACAGTCACAATCTGGTGGCTTCTGAGATGAACGTGTGGGTCCAGTCCCCACTCTGTGTTAGAGAGACGTATGCAGCACAGGCAGTATGCTACAGGGAGCTCAGCAGAGAGGCCGAAAGATCTCATCTCCCCTCTCACTCTGAGAAGTGGTCACTCTGTGGCACAACCAAGGACAAGCCCGTTGCTGCCCATTTTGGCATTTGTAGAGAACATTTGTCTCCAGGGCAATTAATAATTCTGGCATCTACGGAAGGTGTTAAGAGCATCTACAAAGTCAATTAGAAATACAGATTTGCATGGCAAGTTTTAGCCAGTAATTGCCCCTACAGGCATGCCACAACTTCAGTTCTGAGAGAAACTGCCAGCCCTGTGCTATGGACTGCACGCAGATTTGGGGGGGAAAGCATTGTTTCTGAAGTCAGCTTCCAGGAGTCGTCTAAGATGACAGTAACTCGGTCCATTTCTCTAACACAGCTTTGCTGCTGCTCTGTGCTTTGAACTGTCTGTCCATTGTCTCTGCAAGTTGTTTGTTCACTCTGCTGTGTTTTCAGCATTTAATTACTATTAGTTAAGCAAGTACTCCATAGAAATATATAGAAAACTAGAATCTTGCATCTCATTAAGGGTGTTTCCTATACTAAATTCTTTAAAATTTGTTCTATTTTATGTGTGCCTTAGAGCGTTACATTCACATTACAAGAAATGAATTAACCTACCTCACCACTAGGAAAGATGTCTTCAGGCTTCTGAATCTAAACAATATTCTAGCAGGTAGTTTTTGTTGTTCTCATGCTAAGATCCCACAAATTCCACTTAAAAGTCATCGCACCAGAGCATCATGAGAGCAGCAGAGTTTTAGCCTTGTAGAAACTGAGCTCTTACCACAGCAAAGATCTAAACCTGAAAGCAATTAGCTTAGTGTGCAGATCATGCTACATGATTTCCAAATCAGCATTATTTCTTTTTGAATAAGAGCGTGACTTCTGTCAGTCTGTCCTTATTTTATTTTATCACTGAAGCAAATGCTTATAAAATGTACCTGCAAGGAATAATGTTACGAGACTTTCACACCTCACTTATCTTTTCTGCATTCATGTCTTTGTTCCTGTTCTTCCTCCTTTCATGATAATTGTTGCACGTATAATACCACCCCTCCCACTGGCACTAAGCAGCCCTTGTAAGTCCACACGTTACAGAGAGCACACGATTGACAAACTGGTAGCAGAGATTTCCTATCCAATACTGAACTGTTTATGGAAAAGCTTGCAAAACTAGCGCCTCTGTTGTGCAGTTTCTTTGTGCCTGCTTGTCATGTTTGTACGGGCAGATAAATACAAATCTCCTAATGCTATTTTTCACTGACTTGTATTTATTTACCTCTCTCCTCCTCAGTGCTAATGGACTTAAAGCAAAAGAGGAATTCCCATCACGGAGGCAGCAATGATAATGTTGAAATCTCAGCAGACTCTGCGACAAAACACTGCTGTACGGAGCTGGGTCTCAGGACTTACTCGACCTCGGCTATTCATCTGCACACTTCCACCCCCATCGCCAGGCTCCAGGGCAGACCAAAAGGTGCGCGCTGCATTCCATACACCAGCTGTTAGTACAAGTCAGGCTACTTCGTAGTTCCTGCTTAGCTGAAACGTGGCTTCTGGTGGCATTCAAGTACAAAACCAGAGCACTAGTAGTTTCATTCTTACTTTATCTGGTTTAATTGATCAGATACAGGGTTTCTTTACTCTTGGAATGTCATCAACTGGACAGACCGCATGTGGATGTCAGTTCTCCTGTGGTTCCCAGCCCAGTGGTTCACAGCAGTGATGAGTAGCTGGCTGCTCTTCCAATGTTGGCTCTATAAAACCCTCTTGATCACCTCAGTCTTTTACACTGCTAGAATGCATCGGAGACTGACCTGAAGGATTAACCTTCCTGTTTAATATTCCCTTTCAAGTTTTCTGTTCTTTTCAGGCTACAATTCAGAGGATAATCTATGTGAACAGTCCCCTGAGGTAGAGTTTGCAAACACCAGACAGCACGGTAAGCTTGTAGAGTATACAACTGCTCCAAACCTGTGCATTAAGACTTGTTTCGTTGCATCCACGTGAACTGTCCTGGAGCATTTTAGTTAAATTAACATGATAGAATGAGATGTAGTAACACAACACCATTTTGGTAATGTGGGTCAAAGTACTTCTATTTTTCTATTGAGAAGCTTTTAATGCACGTTTTCCCCAAAAAAATTTCAAAAAAAATGCTGATGTTGAGAGGAGTTGCCTTGCCCCAGCAACAGACCCTTTAATGCACGTCCTACAGATTTGTTGCTTATTTTTCTGGACATTGTTCAATTCCTTCCTTAAGGGAGTGAATCGGCAATAAAAAAGATTCGGGGTGGGGGGTCTGGATGCACGATGGGAACACTGGTGCAGCAGCAGCACTACCTGCATAGAGATTTGTGGATTAATTTGCAGGCTCGGTACCAGCTCCTTTCAAAGAACCAAGCTGAGAAAGAGACAACAACTTATTGTTGAACTTCTTCAGTATTTACATTACTTTGTTTATAGTTGCTGTAAAAGCAAAACCCAGAACGTATTTCTTTGTGCAAAAAATAAGTGAGAAAAACAAGATGGATCCTGAACAACTTGACCTGAAAAATGAAAATGTTTTCTACTCTGTCCAGACTTTGGCATCCTGTGTATATTATGTTGTTAATGTTTTCAAAGTAACTTAGTTGCACAGGCCCTATTTTCAGAAGGCAGACTGTAACCAAGTCTTTTAGAAAATCAGAGGAACTTAAGATCTGTTTGTTCAATGCTCGTTTTGTGTTTTTCAGTGTCCAGGCCAAACAGTTTAGAGAGCAGTAGAAACGCTTCCAGCAGTAGTTCACCTCTCAATTTGAAAGGTAAACCTTTTGCAGCTGAGTTCTGACTAACAGGACGTGAAATTCCGTGAAACTATGTGCAAAATGCCATTTCCCTTCCAATTAAATTTAAAAACTTTTGTTTTGAAATTGTAATGGTTATGCAGTCTGGATATGGCTGTCTTGGGAACCAGAACTGCTGGCAAGAAGTATTTTTCTAAGACTGATTCTGGCAAGGGGTGGCTCTTAAGGCAGGCAGCCTTCAGTCTGACTGGCATCGTATTGTGGGAAGTATCAGGCCACTCTCAGACTCCTTTTACAACAGGTCTCTTCTGTTCTTACTCTGTACACACTTTGTGTATGGAATCTGTCTGCTCTGGAGATTTGCTTTTGCTGAAATTGTGCATCCTTGAAGGATGCCAGGAGTTCTGACACTGTGGAAAAATCTGCTTTCCCACTGGCAGGTTCTGGCTCTCAGATCACACGCAGCCAAGACTGGGCGACCTTCTGGTGGTACAGAGGTGGTAGGGAGACCTCCTTACTGTCTGTGTTATTCCTATTCTTTGGACAAGTAGTTGTGCTTGTTTAACACAGGGGCTTAAAGTATGTACTGTAAGACGTTTACTAGTCCTGATTTTTCAAAGTTCTGACTGCCTTGAGTTCTGTAGGAAAAGAAAGTAAGGCCAAAAATGCCTTTCCACACCTAGTCTGTGTGGAAATGGCCCTGGATGATAAAGTTCCTACCTCAGTGAGAAATCTACTGAAATGAGGGAAGAACAGTGTCTTTAGTAATATTTATGCTTCTCCTCAGGTTCCTTAGATCATATCCATGGTAGAACTGAGAGCCTCAGCAGTGAAGATATGGTGCCAAGCAGAGAGGCACCAGCCTTGCTCCGAGACACCTATCCATTTCACTCTGCTTCTGCCGGCGTAAGCCCTAGCAGGAGGCATGAGTCCTCCTCCCACAGGAATGGCTTGATCTCTTATGATATACCTCAGAAGAGTACTCCATCCCAGTCTTACGCAGGAAGGCAAAGGTCTGCCTCACCTGGCAGTGTGACTGTAACTTTGGAAGAGTTCTTGGAAGAGAGCAACAGGCTGTCTCCACCAAGTGTAAGTAAACAGAGCTGGATAGCGCATCTCAGATGTCGAAAAATGCTCAAAGCTGATTCAGGGGGGTGAGGGCATAGGGAAACAGGGAAAGAAAAGAAAATCCTTGTTCATACACATGGAACTTGCAGAGGACTATTGAATCTTGCAAAATGAATGGAACAGTTCCAACAACTAAGGCAAGATTGACTTTCACACAGCACTTTGCCAATTTATTTTGGTGTATCAGCTATGGCAAGTCAGGCAGATAATTCACCATAAGTACTATGTATTGGACTGCTGGAGCTTTTTAGTATCAAACACTTGTGGTCAAGGTTTTATATTATATCATCAGTTCTCAGCTTCAGGTATTTTTATTTCTGAACTGATCAGTTTTCTGTGTAATTTTCAGCTGCGTAATTTTTCTGGAATTAGAAATAAAACCTAACAGTAGCTTTCAATTGAAGTGCAAAATACACAGTTGTTAAAACCATCCCTTAATCTGAAAATACCATCAGTGCATTTGAGAGAGAATATTTTTCTTGCTGAAGGAAGTTCTTGATGCTTTCATCATGCTGCGTGTGTGTGCGGTGACTGGCACCGTGCTGTCGGTTCAATAACTGCAAGAATATGTTGCATGCTGAAGTGCTTTGTCAGAAATGAAATGATTGTCTTTTACTGCTCAAACACGCTGTATGGTAGTGAGGCGGTGGAGTATTGAGCATGTTAATATCTTAAGAACAATTCATTGATAGTGTAAGTGATCAGATGCTCCTGTCTCTTGAATGCTGTGGTAACAGTATTGAAATCGACAGACCTGTACCATTTTATGGCATCAGTAAATTCTAGTCCTTGAATTTTCAGAGCAATATTTAAATATACCTTCTATTCCCTCATTATCCTAAATACCATTCTTAGCTTTTACAGATGTTTAAAATTTGATATTTTTTTTGTCTGTAACTACCTGAACACGTCTCCATTTTCATTCTTTCTGTCATCCTTGTTCCTTTTCAGCGTCGGCGCAGTTTAAATGAGAGTGAAATGATTTCGTTGCACCAATTTCTGTTAGAAGCTGATGCACTGTATCCCTCTTGTTACTCCCTATGTCCTCCCCTCCATCAGGAACCTTCGCAGTCACTTGAATCAGTCCTCAGTCATTCGTGTCCCGACAGCGTGAGGCACAGAACAGGCAGGGGCAATAGGAGATCTACTTCACTCTATATCCCCAGGGTATATGTTATTCTTACTATGAAGGCAACAGCTCCCAACTTACCACAGCTTTTGCTAGCATATTAATACCTATAAAAGCATACTGTATCTCTTAGCTGTTATTTTAAAGGCTGCCAGATCACTTGCATGAGTTGCTCGTAAAGTATTTCCTGTGCTTGTTCATAAACATGCGTGTTTTTGGAGGACTAGTCATTCTGTAATGTTAATGTGTGCAACAGCAGTTAAAAGTGAAGTTAAAAATAATCCTAACGCTTTAACATTTAGTTGAGCATAGAAATCTTCCCACTGCGCTATTACCATTGATAGTGTTCACCTCTAGCAAACGAGTTTTGTGAGTGGAAGAAATGTTTGGAACGCTAGTGAAATGAATATATCAAGCTTTAACATACTCCCTAGAGAAGCGTAAAGAAATAAATTTCATGAGCTTGTTACAGCAAGTTTTTTGTGAAGACGGCACGTCCCTTAACTATTCCAAGCATGCCTCGTACTAATAGTCCAATGGCAGCTGATCAAACGTCACCATTTTTGGATTGCATGGACCACCCCCATGAAATATTCATTGCATATTTTCTTTTACTGCCGGGTTAATTGTCTGACTTGAAATTTGGAAGTTAATTGTGGGCAAGCAATCATATTTCCATTTTTGTAATGATGTTTTGTACGTTTCATTATATTGTACACACAGCTTTTAACATACATAGTATATTGACTGGGAGAGGTGAGGGGAATGGAGCAGCAATGACACTCTCCTGTAATGCTAGCGCATCTCCCCAAGGTGTTCTCTCCTGTTACATCCCTGAAGTTACAGTAGAGTGTTATCCAGATGATATGCATTCTGGAAGATGACAGACCATCATTGATATCTGCTGATACCAATGGCTAACGTCATTAATATGATATTGATGTTACAGCGACAGTGGCTGATGTGAAAGAAAGCAAAAGAGCTGCTGCCCAGGTGGCAAGTGAAATGAAAGTTTTAAAATCTGTGACAATTAATCTGGCAAACAAGGCTGTCGTGATCTAACTATGATGAGCACGATACTCCTTGATTTGGATTTATATCTGTTGTAGACATTTGTATCTTCTGTTCCCTTTTTAAAATATAAAATCTATGGTTATGTTTGGGTTGAATGAAGTGGGAAGGAAGATAATCTGAACACAAAGCTCTGCACGATTCTTTACAGAAAAAGTGTTGTCATTAATGTGGCCTGTGCATATTTTCTCACACCAGGACACCTCCAGTAACAGAGACGACTTGCTCAGCGATTATTTTAGAAAAGCAAATGAGCCTTCAGCTACCGGGAACCTACTGATTCAGCCGTCCAGAAAGGACGCTGCTAAGATGCCCACTGGTCTTGTTGCTCCAACTGTGAAGATGACCATTGCCAACGAAGAAGGAAGAACCGCTAAGCCTGGCAATTACATGAAGCCAAACCTCAGACAAGTAGAACCTGAGCCTGTGGCACACTCCCAGGGGTCCCTTAAGCTTCCTCACACACCACAGCACCAGCCCACCAGTGGGACGCGGCAGATGGCGCAGCCTCAGCAGCCTGGAAGCACGAGCAGGAGGAGTACCTCACTGAGCAGGGCATTTAGCTTAGCCTCTGCAGACCTCCTCAGAGCCACCGGCCCGGAGACGTACAGGCAGGAGAGCCCTCAGAGGTCAGCAGCAGACTTGTGTGGGGGCAAGGATGCTGTCAGTCAGACTGCTAGGGTTTCTGTGCCCACAAGCTCCCAGGCAACCTTAAGAGAGAGGCCACAGTCTGCAAAGGTGGCAGGTTCAACGCAAGGCGTCGATTCCCGCTGTCGGCAGCTTGACGCGAGGCGCCTTTCTCTGGCCCCACCGAAGGATGAGAGGCCGCTCTCCTTCCATCAGTTCTCTGCCTCACCCACTGCATCCACCAGCAATCTGAATGTGTCACAACAGGAGCGTGTCAACCCTGGGCAGCACTACTCACCCGCATCACACGCTCCCTCTAAAGTCAAACCCAAGTCAGCCCCTCGTTCTGGGGAGGTGGCCACAGTGGCCCCTGCCAGAGCTGCTTCCAGCAGCACCGAGGGAAAGATTTCCCATGGGCAAGGCCAGGGTGATGCCCTACTTACCAAGTGCCCGGGTAAGCTGCCAGAAGGCAGCACTGGGACTATAGAGGAGCCCATGAGAGGAGGCAGCTCCAACAGCACTCCTGGGTCTCCGGATCCCCAGGGGGATCAGCAGACGGTTTGGTATGAGTATGGGTGTGTGTAACCCAGGGATGCAGCTAGTAGTATGTTTGGCATTGCTGGCGTCCGGGGAGCATTTGTCGAGACACTGTGCCAGGTCTTAAAAGGCATCACCTGCATGCTGCTCTGAGTGGTCTCCGGGTACTGTTTCTTAGTTGGACAAAGTACAATTAAGAGATACAAGGAGCAAAACCCCAGCCCTTCTTTTGACACTGTTGTGCCTAAAATAAAGTGGAAGCCTGAGCTAATCTCACAGCAGGCTTGGCACCTGGTTCTTACAGGTGTTGAGCATTCCCCACTCCAGGAGAAGCTCAGCAGGGTCCTCTGTCATCGCTGCATTCTGCCCCCCTCCTACCTGCATTAAAGAAGAGTTAACAGGTCACACGTGTGCGCCGAACCCAGCCCTACCATTGATAAATAACTTGATCATACTGAAAAGGTCTTATAAAAGCAAAACTTCTCCCCCAAAGACAGAACCAGGCACTTGGCTTAAGTAGCTCAAAGAGAAAGCTGAAGAGCAAAAGTGTGTGGCTTAAGCCATGGATCTGTTAAAATCAATTCTTCTTGCCACAGCCACGCTATTTATAGAGGTAACATGTAGACTTCAAGGGTCACATCTGAACCTTCCCTGCTGGGTCTGTGTAACGCAGAGAGGCCAGCGTAATTACCCCACTGCCCTCACTGTAGCTGCAAGCCAAGTGGTGCTGCCTTTTGAAACTTGTTTTATCTTTTATACAAACACTGGAACTAATGCAGCCTTTCAGGGGAGATGCCATTTCAATTGGAAAGGTGGCATCTCATGTACAAAAGGGTCTTGTATGTATATAAGAAGCTCAAGTATTGTATAGGAATGCTGTGTAAATTGTATTATTACATCCTTGTGTGCATGACAGCCCACATCCTAAGCAATATGTGGGATTTTGTCTCTTAGAAATCCTTGTTTATGTCTGCAAGAACTTGCTCAGTATAGAAAGCAAAATAATTTTGTATACATGTGAAAGAAATATACTTCTAAAAATCTATTTATGTGCAAAGAAGTTCCTTGTATGTTTCTGTCCAGACTCTCATCAGCTGCTTATGTATATATGATCAAATGCATATCTTGAATTCTATTTCATGTTTGTAAAGCTGCTTTTCTTGCAATAGACTAAATCCTTAAAAAAATAGTACTTGTTTTGGTGGTTCTGATTTAATCTAGTAAAAGCTGAAACTGATTCAGCTGAGGATGTTTTTGTTATCTAGTATCTAGTAATCCCATTCTGGAAGCAACAAAATTGTTTATAATAAAGATCAAAATCAAATAGATGGATGTTGTACTTTTTTTTACTTTGGGGAAAAAAAAAAAGTCCACAACCAACTGTGATTCATGGTGCTGGATGGAGATCTGTCCACAATAGCTTTGTTTAAGCCTCAGTTATTGATTTGCATCTCTGTGTGGCAGAGTTACATTTGTTTTTATAACGTTGCCACAAAAGACATATCAGAAATCTTTCTGTTTGATTGTAACTTTCTTAATGAAGACTTTAGGAGGATTGATCATGCAAATTAAGTGACTTCCAGGTCACTGTGGAATCGGACCAATAGGTTTTTAGGTTTCTCTGACCACTTCAGACAGTGCCGAGCACGCTGTCAGTTTCACCAAACTTGCATTTTGTACAACCTGCTTTGTGCTTATCTCTCAGGATTCCTTACAAAAGTGAGAAATTGTTCATCTTTGAACATGAAGAGAATGGCAAAAACAACATTCTGCTATTTGAATTGTAAACCATAGTTTTGCAATAATTTTAAAATTGTGTGGTATACAGCAATTTTAGAACATACTGAATGTTTTGGTAAACTGAAATTCTTCTTCCAGAAATTCCCTCTCAACACTGATTCTTGGCCAGATCACTAAAGACTGGTGTTTCCCCTTTGTTTCAGCTTCTTTTTGGAGGCATGTGCTCGATTGCCCTGCAGGCTGGACTGCTGAGGAATTATCTGCAAGTTACCAGTACCTGTAGATCAGCTTTTGCTATAAATACCTGCCTAGTCACTGACACCTTAGCTGTCATTTTCTGAGCTATTTACAATTATTTACTTTCTCAGTTCTAGTGAGTTGGAATAAAAATGTACTTAAGACATAATACCTTTGAAGTACGGGATAATTTTAAATACAGATGTTATTGCATGGAACAACTGTTGAAGCACATGATGCTGTGGCGCTTGGGCCTTCCTGAGAACATTAAGGAAGATTTTGGTATAGGCAGCTGTCTTACCAGAGGCTGGTACAGTCATTTTGCAGTCTTCTCAACTCATTAATTATTTTAAATTCTGGTAGATGCGGTGGCTCCCAGGTAAGAGCCACTATCGGGTAAGAAGCGAGGTGGGAGGGAAAAGCAGAAGCCCAGGTCCTTCACAGAGACACCTTGTCATGGAAACCTTTTTCCTATTCAGTATTCTTCAGCTATTCCTCAAACTTGGGACCTGATTGTGAAGGGAACAGAACTTTTCTGATTTCAGTTAATTCAGGTCAGAACATAGAATCTCCAGATGAAGAATTAAAATGCAGAATTTACTTTTTTCTGTAATAAAGGAAGCTCCAAGTATAAGTGCATTGTAAAAATGGCTAGTACTTAGCTTTAGAAAAATGATGCATTAAGTAACACCATGTGTTATTAAACATGAACCCAGCTGTGCTGAAAGAATGCAAATTGTAGGTTTGCATTTTTAGACAAAAGGGGGGGAAATAATAATCATTTGTGGTAAGCTTTACCAAACAATTTTATCCTAACAATTGCTTCTGTGCCCATCAGAGTTGTGGAATATCAGATCCTGGCAGCTTTGGAGATGTTCAAGGCAAAGTGGAAAACTTGGGAATGGTTTCACAAATTGCCAGTACCAGGCAGAATTAACCTGACCTAACAGTGCAGGGTGAAATCGTTCAGTTACTAAAAATAACAAAGGAAATTATCCTTATGGATGATGGTTAGACTGGAGAAATAGCCTGGGCCCTGAAGGTCTGTCTTCAAAGCTGGTACCAAAAGTTGCCATAAGAACTAAGAGAGAATGGCATCAGCTGGAAAGTGGTAAAAAAAATAAAAATAAATTATTTAAGAGAGAACTGGAAGGAGTTTAAGGTGACTGGGAGAAGCTATAGCAAGTTTTGCAAAACTACATGGTGTTCTTCCAGTCACAACAATTTCTTCAAAACAAGAAATCGCATTACTCCGTAGTAGTCACTGTCTTGCCATCTGTCTTCTCCACATCCTTCTTTAGCTCATCTATATTGCTCCATTTTGCTCTTTGTTCATGACAAGCGATGGCCAAGCCTTGAGGCAGGACGTAAACTGTGCTATAAACCACTGCAAGTATTTGTGGTGCAGAAGAAGAAAAGTTACTGAACAAAATTGGTCCTGTTTTACCTCAAACCAAGACAGCTGTTATCAAATCAGTCCACAGTCTTGTTTGACAGCTTCTTTGTCAAGACTGTGTTGGAGACCATTAGATTTGAAACTTGCCATCAGAAGTTCTCTCTGCTGCCTGATAGCTCTTCCAGAGATCCAGAATAGCAACGTTTTTAAAAAAAAGGATGGAAGTTGTTTCAGTATATGTAGTTTTCCACACTTAAAAATGTCCAAACCTCCGCCTCGCTTCTCTTCGCAGGGTCTGAGTGTAACAGTTGCTTTCAAAATAAAAAACAGAATTGCCAAAACAGCCACCATAGAAACTGTATACATATAACTGTAAGAAATAGATGTAATTATCACCACATTCTCATTTCTCGCCCAGAATTGCTGGTTTAGTATCAAGAATGTTAGACACCCAGGTTAGAAACCGAGAAACCTGAGCCTAAGCACAGTATGGATCATTCAGTCCATAAATTGGTCCTTGCTGAACTTGTCTCTTTCACTGTAAATTTTATTTCTTGCTGGTTAAGACATCACAGTAGAAGAGAATTTTAGCTATGGCACTCAACTTTTGTTGTACATTAAGAATGTACATCTGTCCTCGAGTGGTTGTTGAAAGGACTTATCTCTTCATGTAAGAGCAATATGACTGATGACCCTGACAGGGTCACACCCAGAGAAGCTAAGCAATTATACTGAAAATTCATATAGACATTTTAATTCCCACAAAGACCACTTCTACAGTCTTCCTGTTGTTTTATTTAAGGTGTGATTTTTCAAGAATATTCGGGATTTGCCCAACTATTTCCAAATAAATGCACTTTCTTCATGGAAGAGCCTCAATTTTCAGTTCCTGCTGGAACTGTAGTTGCTTAACTAATCAGAAAATGGGCAGAATACAGAGACAGATTTGTTTGCTAATGATGACTTGGACTTACAAAGAAAGGGCCAATACAAATTAGTTGGAGAGACAGATGTTTTCTTGTCAGTTCTATTCTCAAACATCAGCAACTCTCCCATCCCCAAAAAATCCCTTACCAGCTACAAGAGTAAAATCAGCTTCAACATCACAAGCTGTAACATTTCCATTTTTATGTGCTTCTTCACAGCATCTTTTATTTTGCCT
The DNA here is from genome assembly GCF_000708025.1 of Charadrius vociferus. Lineage (NCBI taxonomy): Eukaryota > Metazoa > Chordata > Aves > Charadriiformes > Charadriidae > Charadrius > Charadrius vociferus. Next base: position 426,017 of record NW_009646943.1, read on the forward strand.
ATTTCCAATTCATTTCCTCCATCTCCAACACCTTTAATAAATGAGGAAAAAACCCAAATGAGTACGAACCCAGCATACCAAATGAGTACAAACCCAGCTCATAGCTCCATACAAGACGATTTCGTCTTTTTCACCAAAAGTATCTAAAAACACAAGACTGTGAATGAAATAGCTGAAAGCATCACCTATCACGTGCTAACCTATTAAGTGTATCTATGCCGTACATTCTATACTGGTGCAGGCAAAAGAAATCAAAATTATTAAGCAGCCATAAACTGCAGACAGAATTAAGGTAGTAGCCTTTGCTTATGGAAGGCCTTAAATGAGTGTTCTATATAATGCATTATCGTAAGTACCTTAGCACAAATAGTGAAAGATAGAAAATGAATCCAAAATTAACCTGAGAAATTAGCCTACGATTCTATAGTAAAGCAAGCCTAAAACTTTGGCTAGTTACAAGGTTTAACTGAAAAAAAAAAAAACAGATTAAAAGTAGCAATTATTGCAGAAAGATAAGCCAAAATATACATAAGGACTTTGGCAGAAGTAAGACTTACTGCACTGGCAGTCTGTTTCACACAATTCACTTTCATTGTGCCACGGTGTACAAAGAGCCCAACCCTGTGTACTATTACTGTTTTCATTTTTTCTAGTAATTTATAAAAAAAAAAAGCTAGGTGTATGGATTGTTTTGTTTAAGTGTCTTATATTCAAGGTGTCGGGCCTAAATTTTTGTTGGTCAAGTAGAAACCTAGTAGATATTTTTCAGAGATCTGGACATGAGGATAACACACATACTAGCAGCTTACATGAAAGTTGGACAGTACCTTTAATCTGTTACCAATGTATAAAAAAAGCAATCTATTTAAATGGAAATTAACATTTCTCTTGCACCTGTTAGTCTCAGTGGCATCTTCTCAAGTTTGAAGATTTTATAGCAAAATCCTGGTTAATGTCTGTGAACCGGAACGGTGAAGAGCTCCAACTCCTCACTGCAATGTATCATATTTAAATTTGAAATGTGACTGTACTCAAATGCCTAGCATGTGTTACAGGAGATAAATTATAGTATTTATGATTTACACTTCAATCCCTCAAAACTGATAAATTGAATAGTTTTAGTAACTGCATAAATACCTCATATAAGCCTGTAGCAGCAAATCTCTTCTTTAAATGAAAGAGGAAATTATTTCTCAGCAACAATTTTTAATTTAACTCCTTAAGTCTAAATAGTCAAGGGGAGCGTAACTGAGTGACACAACTTACATAAAAGGATTTGCCACGAAAGAGCTAATCTTTCTTATCTGCTTTAATAATTTGTTCACATTTATTCCAGTGTTCGGATTTAATGGTGTTTTTTTAAATCTGTTCGTTGGTAGTACTTTTCAAAAAAGATAATGACATAATCATGGTGTGTCTATCATCATTTATTAATATGGTAGTTACTACTGTTTTGTAAGAATCCACACAACATTTTGATTTTTCTTATATTCAAAAGTCCAAAATGTTGCTCTTAATATTCTTTAAAAAGGCTAAAATGAACTCTTGCCCTTTGAAGATCATCAACAGTTTCTTTACCTGAAAGCTACTAATCCATTTCTCAGGGGTTTTTTTGTTTGTTTGTTTGTTTTGTATCAGCCTTGCTTTGCTTTCTCCTGTCTTTGTGGAAGTCCTCTCACCAGGATGGTTATGCAGTTAGTAGATCTGCTGCTGTGGGTGGATCCCATTAGTGTTACACTGGGAGGAAAAGAGCACCGCACCAAAATTTTTCTGGTAGTATGTTTTCTTCTTGCTCCACACATCAGCAGAGGACTACATTTTACTGTAGGTTTCCAGAGTGAGATCCACCTGACAAAACGCAGACATCTACACCTGAGCTAGGCAGCTAGACTTCTTTTAAAGTCAGCAGAAACAGACACTTCAAACATTCAGTTCCTCTCACCCCAAGGTAGACATCTCAAATACAGACATCTGAATACAGACAAGATGAAACCTCTTCTCCTAAAGGCCAGAGTGCTTTCCAGGCAGAAGAAAAAGAGCCTGTCAGACCTTCCATCCAAGTTTTCACTGATTACTGTAGTTTTCTGAAACTACATTCAAGAAAAATGCAGGAAGCTTCATGCTTGTATGTATGCTTGAATATTCAGAGAATGTTTAAAATAAACTAAATTCCGCTGAACAGATTCAAATTCCCACTGTGCAGAACATGCCAAACTCCTCCAAATCATTAATATACTTTGACCTTCTCTGGGAGATATTTTAAGAGATTAGGGTAGCTTTATTAAGGGAATCAGGATGTTACATTACATAAGTAGCTGGAGAGACCAAGTACTTGTATCAACAGTCTAAAATCAGGGACAAAATAATTGAGACTAACTGCAGCAGATAAAGATGTTTAGCAAAATGCTTCAGAAGTTTATGAGAGAGAGCTTTTTCTATCCTTTTTCAATCGATCTTTGGCTTCTCTACTGAGATTGCAAATAGAGTGCCACATAGAGTGCTACTTTTTCCAATGTTGAAAGTTATTCTTTAGGAATAGAACAAAAATTTGACTTAAGTCTAAGTAAAATGCATTACAAGTTTTAAAATAATACCAAACATATGAATGAACTCTTCCCCGATACAACTTTTAAATGATACCAACACAGTGAAATCAGACTACATATTATCTCTACAAAAGCTCTCTAAATATTGTGAAAGCATTTGAAAAGTATCACTATTGAGAATTCAAAATTCCTGTGCTTTTGGTAATATTTAGGACTGAGTCCACAGCACCACAAGAAGAAAAAAGCCAAATCAGCAGACGTATTCTGATGTGACTGAAATCAGCCTGGCATGGACACATTTCTAATTTTGTGACACTTGTTTCTAAGATTTATATAGATTATATATCATATATCACCTAACTCCATTTTGGGACACACAGTGTAGCAGGAAGCATTTAATTGTACAAGGATGTTGTACAACACTTTCTATATATCTGGGAATCCTTGATCTAAGGCCTATTGTTTCAAAACCAGATAGAATTCAGTTTTCAGGAAAAAAAGACTGTCGACAAAAGAGAGGAGCATCGTATTGACAACAGCAATCTTATTAGACATATTAGTCAAAGCTAATGCAGTTTTGGAAGGAAAAACAATGCAATCCTGTGAAGATGATTAGTGTATAAGTATTGTCTTAGAGAAGGCACTATTATAAATGCTGCAAATATGCAATCCCTGCTCAAGAGAATGGACTGTTAAAAGGTATTACAAACCAAGATTCTCTCCAGACCGCTGGTTTAACACAAGTGTAACAATCATAAAAATAAATGTAGTATTTTAGTCTTTAATTTTCCATTCAGTAGTCATTTGCTTTCTATGCTGCCTTTCACACAAAATACAGAATAAAGTCAGTGTCCGAAACTACACTTAGAGAAGCATACGTATGCACACTGATGTACAGGTAGTACACCCATCTGGGCTTGCTTTTTTGTCGTTCAATAACTTTGAAATCCACTCCTTCACTAGCTTTTTAATGTTAACTTTGCCGGCATTGTAATAATTGCCATCAGCAGCCATCCCAGCATGCTCTGTTGCTATCAGGTAATCCAATCTGGTTAGAGAGGAGTGAAAAAACAGAGGGAAGGAGTCAAAGCTGTGATTCTCACCTAACAAGCTCTTCTGTTGGCCAATTCTCCTTTTGCACTCGGTTCTACTTTTTGACCACTGGGGATTCAAATTAAAACTTGGATACTGTTTTGTAACACCTGACTCTAGTTCTCCACAGTTTATTTTCAAAGGTTGCTTAGCCTAGTTAGGGAGTTTTATTGGTTTCTAGTTAGGGAGATTTTTGGTTTGGGTCTGTAGATTTGAGAGATTTTTTCCAAGTCTATAGCTATTTTGCTAGTTTGCACCATCAGCGCTTGTGGGTGCATCCCATCAG